>NC_084508.1:8173456-8473456 GCF_024500385.1 Phyllopteryx taeniolatus
ACCAACGAGCCACAAACTTGCTGTTTATGGGCCCCTTACTTGCCACATGGGTCACCGTGTGACAATTGCAAAGAGGAGGACAAAACCCTTCAAAAGAGGGCTCATCCGGGATTTGAACCCGGGACCTCTCACACCCGAAGCGAGAATCATACCCCTATACCAACGAGCCACAAAAGTGCTGTTTATGGGCCCCTTACTTGCCACATGGGTCACTGTGTGACAATTTCAAAGAGAGGAGGACAAAACCCTTCAAAAGAGGGCTCATCCGGGATTTGAACCCGGGACCTCTCACACCCGAAGCGAGAATCATACCCCTAGACCAACGAGCCACAAAAGTGCTGTTTATGGGCCCCTTACTTGCCACATTGGTCACCGTGTGACAATTGCAAAGAGAGGAGGACAAAACCGTTCAAAAGAGGGCTCATCCGGGATTTGAACCCGGGACCTCTCGCACCCTAAGCGAGAATCATACCCCTAGACCAACGAGCCACAAAGTTGTTGTTTATGGGCCCCTTACTTGCCACATGGGTCACCGTGTGACAATTCCCGAGAGAGGAGGACAAAACCCTTCAAAAGAGGGCTCATCCGGGATTTGAACCCGGAACCTCTCACACCCAAAGCGACAATCATACAACGAGACCAACGAGCCACAGAAATGCTTTAATGGGCCCCTTACTTGCCACATGGGTCACCGTGTGACAATTTTCCCAGAGAGGAGGACAAAACCCTTCAAAAGAGGGCTCCCCCGGGATTTGAACCCGGGACCTCTCACACCCAAAGCGACAATCATACCCCTAGACCACCGAGCCACAAAAGTGCTGTTTATGGGCCCCTTACTTGCCACATGGGTCACCGTGTGACAATCTCCAAGAGAGGAGGACAAAACCCTTCAAAAGAGGGCTCATCCGGGATTTGAACCCAGGACCTCTCACACCCAAAGCGAGAATCATACCCCTAGACCAACGAGCCACAGAAATACTTTAATGGACCCCTTACTTGCCACATGGGTCACCGTGTGACAATTGCAAAGAGAGGAGGACAAAACCCTTCAAAAGAGGGCTCATCCGGGATTTGAACCCGGGACCTCTCACACCCAAAGCGAGAATCATACCCCTAGACCAACGAGCCACAAACTTGCTGTTTATGGGCCCCTTACTTGCCACATGGGTCACCGTGTGACAAAGGAGGACAAAACCCTTTAAAAGAGGGCTCATCCGGGATTTGAACCCGGGACCTCTCGCACCCTAAGCGAGAATCATACTCCTAGACCAACGAGCCACAAAATTGCTGTTTATGGGCCCCTTACTTGCCACATGGGTCACCGTGTGACAATCTCCAAGAGAGGAGGACAAAACCCTTCAAAAGACGCCTCATCCGGGATTTGAACCCAGGACCTCTCACACCCGAAGCGAGAATCATACCCCTAGACCAACGAGCCACAGAAATACTTTAATGGACCCCTTACTTGCCACATGGGTCACCGTGTGACAATTGCAAAGAGAGGAGGACAAAACCCTTCAAAAGAGGGCTCATCCAGGATTTGAACCCGGGACCTCTCACACCCAAAGCGAGAATCATACCCCTAGACCAACGAGCCACGAAAGTGCTGTTTATGGGCCCTTACTTGCCACATGGGTCACCATGTGACAATTTCCAAGAGAGCAGGACAAAACCCTTTTAAAGTGGGCTCGTCCGGGATTTGAACCCGGGACCTCTAACACCCTAAGCGACAATCATACGACGACACCAACGAGCCACAGAAATGCTTTAATGGACCCCTTACTTGCCACATGGGTCACCGTGTGACAACTGCAAAGAGGAGGAAAAAAACGTTCAAAAGTGGGCTCATCCGGGATTTGAACCCGGGACCTCTCACACCCGAAGCGAGAATCATACCCCTAGACCAACAAGCCACAGATATACTTTAATGGACCCCTTACTTGCCACATGGGTCACCGTGTGACAATTGCAAAGAGAGGAGGACAAAACCCTTCAAAAGAGGGCTCATCCGGGATTTGAACCCGGGACCTCTCACACCCGAAGCGAGAATCATACCCCTAGACCAACGAGCCACAAAAGTGCTGTTTATGGGCCCCTTACTTGCCACATGGGTCACCGTATGACAATTTCAAAGAGAGGAGGACAAAACCCTTTAAAAGAGGGCTCATCCAGGATTTTAACCCGGGACCTCTCGCACCCTAAGCCACAAACATACCCCTAGACCAACGAGCCACAAACTTGCTGTTTATGGGCCCCTTACTTGCCACATGGGTCACCGTGTGACAATTGCAAAGAGGAGGACAAAACCCTTCAAAAGAGGGCTCATCCGGGATTTGAACCCGGGACCTCTCACACCCGAAGCGAGAATCATACCCCTAGACCAACGAGCCACAAAAGTGCTGTTTATGGGCCCCTTACTTGCCACATGGGTCACCGTGTGACAATTTCAAAGAGAGGAGGACAAAACCCTTTAAAAGAGGGCTCATCCAGGATTTGAACCCGGGACCTCTCTCACCCTAAGCCACAAACACACCCCTAGACGAACGAGCCACAAACTTGCTGTTTATGGGCCCCTTACTTGCCACATGGGTCACCGTGTGACAATTGCAAAGAGAGGAGGACAAAACCGTTCAAAAGAGGGCTCATCCGGGATTTGAACCCGGGACCTCTCGCACCCTAAGCGAGAATCATACCCCTAGACCAACGAGCCACAAAATTGTTGTTTATGGGCCCCTTACTTGCCACATGGGTCACCGTGTGACAATTTCCGAGAGAGGAGGACAAAACCGTTCAAAAGAGGGCTCATCCGGGATTTGAACCCGGGACCTCTCGCACCCTAAGCGAGAATCATACTCCTAGACCAACGAGCCACAAACTTGCTGTTTATGGGCCCCTTACTTGCCACATGGGTCACCGTGTGACAAAGGAGGACAAAACCCTTTAAAAGAGGGCTCATCCGGGATTTGAACCCGGGACCTCTCGCACCCTAAGCGAGAATCATACTCCTAGACCAACGAGCCACAAAATTGCTGTTTATGGGCCCCTTACTTGCCACATGGGTCACCGTGTGACAATTTCCGAGAGACGAGGACAAAACCCTTCAAAAGAGGGCTCACCCGGGATTTGAACCCGGAACCTCTCACACCCAAAGCGAGAATCATACCACGAGACCAACGAGCCACAGAAATGCTTTAATGGGCCCCTTACTTGCCACATGGGTCACCGTGTGACATTTTCCGAGAGAGGAGGACAAAACACTTCAAAAGAGGGCTCATCCGGGATTTGAACCCAGGACCTCTCACACCCGAAGCGACAATCATACGACTAGACCAACGAGCCACAGAAATACTTTAATGGACCCCTTACTTGCCACATGGGTCACCGTGTGACAATTGAAAAGAGAGGAGGACAAAACCCTTCAAAAGAGGGCTCATCCGGGATTTGAACCCGGGACCTCTCACACCCGAAGCGAGAATCATACCCCTAGACCAACGAGCCACAAAAGTGCTGTTTATGGGCCCCTTACTTGCCACATGGGTCACCGTGTGACAATTTTCAAGAGAGGAGGACAAAACCCTTCAAAAGAGGGCTCATCCGGGATTTGAACCCAGGACCTCTCACACCGTAAGCCACAATCATACGACGAGACCAACGAGCCACAGAAATTCTTTAATGGACCCCTTACTTACCACATGGGTCACCGTGTGACAATTGCAAAGGAGGACAAAACCGTTCAAAAGAGGGCTAATCCAGGACTTGAACCCGGGACCTCTCACACCCAAAGCGAGAATCATACGACTAGACCAACGAGCCACAAAATTGCTGTTTATGGGCCCCTTACTTGCCACATGGGTCACCATGTGACAATTTCCAAGAGCAGGACAAAACCCTTTAAAAGTGGGCTCGTCCGGGATTTGAACCCGGGACCTCTCGCACCCTAAGCGAGAATCATACCCCTAGACCAACGAGCCACGAAAGTGCTGTTTATGGGCCCCTTACTTGCCACATGGGTCACCATGTGACAATTTCCAAGAGCAGGACAAAACCCTTTAAAAGTGGGCTCGTCCGGGATTTGAACCCGGGACCTCTCGCACCCTACGCGAGAATCACACCCCTAGACCAACGAGCCACGAAAGTCCTGTTTATGGGGCCCTTACTTGCCACATGGGTCACTGTGTGACAAGAGGACAAAACCCTTTAAAAGAGGGCTCATCCGGGATTTGAACCCGGGACCTCTCACACCCAAAGCGAGAATCATACCCCTAGACCAACGAGCCACGAAAGAGCTGTTTATGGGCCCTTACTTGCCACATGGGTCACCATGTGACAATTTCCAAGAGAGCAGGACAAAACCCTTTTAAAGTGGGCTCGTCCGGGATTTGAACCCGGGACCTCTCGCACCCTAAGCGAGAATCATACCCCTAGACCAACGAGCCACGAAAGAGCTGTTTATGGGCCCTTACTTGCCACATGGGTCACCATGTGACAATTTCCAAGAGAGCAGGACAAAACCCTTTTAAAGTGGGCTCGTCCGGGATTTGAACCCGGGACCTCTCGCACCCTAAGCGAGAATCATACCCCTAGACCAACGAGCAACGAAAGTGGTGTTTATGGGGCCCTTACTTGCCACATGGGTCACCGTGTGACAATTTCAAAGAGAGGAGGACAAAACCCTTTAAAAGAGGGCTCATCCGGGATTTGAACCCGGGACCTCTCGCACCCTAAGCGAGAATCATACCCCTAGACCAACGAGCCACAGAAGAGCTTCAATGGTGCCCTTACTTGCCACATGGGTCACCGTGTGACAATTTCAAAGAGAGGAGGACAAAACCCTTTAAAAGAGGGCTCATCCGGGATTTGAACCCGGGACCTCTTGCACCCTAAGCGAGAATCAGACGACAAGACCAACGATCAACAGAAGATCTTTAATGGTACCCTTACTTTCCACATGGGTCACTGTGTGACAATTACAAAGAGAGGAGGACAAAACCCTTTAAAAGAGGGCTCATCCGGGATTTTAACCCGGGACCTCTCACACCCTAAGCGACAACCATACCCCTAGACCAACGAGCCACGAAAGTGCTGTTTATGGGCCCCTTACTTGCCACATGGGTAACCGTGTGACAATTGCAAAGAGGAGGACAAAACCCTTCAAAAGAGGGCTCATCCGGGATTTGAACCCGGGACCTCTTGCACCCTAAGCGAGAATCATACGACTAGACCTACGAGCCACAAAAACCACAAAAGTGCTGTTTATGGACCCCTTACTTGCCACATGGGTCACCGTGTGACTACAAAAAGGAGGAGGACAAAACCGTTTAAAAGAGGGCTCATCCGGGATTTGAACCCAGGACCTCTCGCACCCTAAGCAAGAATCATACCCCTAGACCAACGAGCCACAAAATTGCTGTTTATGGGCCCCTTACTTTCCACATGGGTCACCGTGTGACAATTTCAAAGAGAGGAGGACAAAACCCTTCAAAAGAAGGTTCATCCAGGATTTGAACCCGGGACCTCTCGTATCCTAAGCAAGAATCATACCCCTAGACCAACGAGCCACAAAAGTGCTGTTTATGGGCCCCTTACTTGCCACATGGGTCACCGTGTGACAATTGCAAAGAGAGGAGAACAAAACCGTTCAAAAGAGGTCTCATCCAGGATTTGAACCCAGGACCTCTCACACCCGAAGCGAGAATCATACCCCTAGACCAACGAGCCATAGAAGAGCTTTAATGGTACCCTTACTTGCCACATGGGTTACCGTGTAACAATTTCCAAGAGGAGGACAAAACCAAAAGAAGGTTCATCCAGGATTTGAACCCAGGACCTCTCACACCCAAAGCGAAAATTAGACGACAAGACCAACGATCCACAGAAGAGTTTTAATGGTACCCTTACTTTCCACATGGGTCACCGTGTGACAATTTCAAAGGGGGGAGGACAAAACCCTTTAAAAGAGGGCTCATCCGGGATCTCTCGCACCCTAAGCGACAATCATGCCCCTAGACCGACGAGCCACAAACTTGCCGTTTATGGGCCCCTTACTTGCCACATGGGTCACCGTGTGACAACTACAAAGAGAGGAGGACAAAACCCTTCAAAAGAGGGCTCAGCCGGGATTTGAACCCGGGACCTCTCACACCCGAAGCGAGAATCATACCCCTAGACCAACGAGCCACGAAAGTGCTGTTTATGGGCCCCTTACTTGCCACATGGGTCACCGTGTGACAATTTCAAAGAGAGGAGGACAAAACCCTTTAAAAGAGGGCTCATCCGAGATTTGAACCCAGGACCTCTCGCACCCTAAGCGAGAATCATACCCCTAGACCAACGAGCCACAGAAGAACTTCAATGGTGCCCTTACTTGCCACATGGGTCACCGTGTGACACCTTCCAAGAGCGGAGGACAAAACCCTTCAAAAGAAGGTTCATCCAGGATTTGAACCCAGGACCTCTCACACCCAAAGCGACAATCAGACGACAAGACCAACGATCCGCAGAAGAGTTTTAATGGTACCCTTACTTTCCACATGGGTCACCGTGTGACAATTGCAAAGGAGGACAAAACCGTTCAAAAGAGGGCTAATCCAGGACTTGAACCCAGGACTTGAACCCAGGACCTCACACACCCGAAGCGAGAATCATACCCCTAGACCAACGAGCTATATAAGACTTTTAATGGACCCCTTACTTGCCACATGGGTCACCGTGTGACTACAAGAGAAGGAGGACAAAACCGTTCAAAAGAGGGCTCATCCGGGATTTGAACCCGGGACCTCTCACACCCTAAGCGACAATCATACCCCTAGACCAACGAGCCACGAAAGTGCTGTTTATGGGGCCCTTACTTGCCACATGGGTCACCGTGTGACAATTTCCAAGAGAGGAGGACAAAACCGTTCAAAAGAGGGCTCATCCGGGATTTGAACCCGGGACCTCTCGCACCCTAAGCGAGAATCATACCCCTAGACCAACGAGCCACAGAAGAACTTCAATGGTGCCCTTACTTGCCACATGGGTTACCGTGTGACAACTTCCAAGAGCGGAGGACAAAACCCTTCAAAAGAAGGTTCATCCAGGATTTGAACCCAGGACCTCTCACACCCAAAGCGACAATCAGACGACAAGACCAACAATCCGCGGAAGAGTTTTAATGGTACCCTTACTTTCCACATGGGTCACCGTGTGACAATTGCAAAGGAGGACAAAACCGTTCAAAAGAGGGCTAATCCAGGACTTGAACCCAGGACCTCACACACCCGAAGCGAGAATCATACCCCTAGACCAACGAGCTATATAAGAGTTTTAATGGACCCCTTACTTTCCACATGGGTCACCGTGTGACAATTTCAAAGAGAGGAGGACAAAACCCTTTAAAAGAGGGCTCATCCGGGATTTGAACCCGGGACCTCTCACAACCTAAGCGACAATCATACCCCTAGACCAACGAGCCACGAAAGTGCTGTTTATGGGCCCCTTACTTGCCACATGGGTCACCATGTGACAATTTCCAAGAGAGCAGGACAAAACCCTTTAAAAGTGGGCTCGTCCGGGATTTGAACCCGGGACCTCTCACACCCGAAGCGAGAATCATACGACTAGACCAACGAGCCACAAAATTGCTGGTTATGGGCCCCTTACTTGCCACATGGGTCACCGTGTGAAAATTTCCAAGAGAGGAGGACAAAACCCTTCAAAAGAGGGCTCATCCGGGATTTGAACCCAGGACCTCTCACACCCTAAGCAACAATCATACGACGAGACCAACGAGCCACAGAAATTCTTTAATCGACCCCTTACTTGCCACATGGGTCACCGTGTGACAATTGCAAAGAGGAGGACAAAATCGTTCAAAAGAGGGCTAATCCAGGACTTGAACCAAGGACCTCACACACCCGAAGCGAGAATCATACCCCTAGACCAACGAGCTATATAAGAGTTTTAATGGTACCCTTACTTGCCACATGGGTCACCGTATGACAATTCCCAAGAGAGCAGGACAAAACCCTTTAAAAGAGGGCTCGTCCGGGATTTCAACACGGGACCTCTCACACCCAAAGCGAGAATCATACGACGAGACCAACGAGCCACAGAAATTCTTTAATGGACCCCTTACTTGCCACATGGGTCACCGTGTGACAATTTCCAAGAGAGGAGGACAAAACCATTCAAAAGAGGGCTCATCTGGGATTTGAACCCGGGACATCTCTCACCCTAAGCGAGAATCATACCCCTAGACCAACGAGCCACGAAAGCGCTGTTTATGGGGCCCTTACTTGCCACATGGGTCACCGTGTGACAATTTCAAAGAGAGGAGGACAAAACCCTTTAAAAGAGGGCTCATCCGGGATTTGAACCCGGGACCTCTCGCACCCTAAGCGAGAATCATACCCCTAGACCAACGAGCCACAGAAGAACTTCAATGGTGCCCTTACTTGCCACATGGGTTACCGTGTGACAACTTCCAAGAGCGGAGGACAAAACCCTTCAAAAGAAGGTTCATCCAGGATTTGAACCCAGGACCTCTCACACCCAAAGCGACAATCAGACGACAAGACCAACAATCCGCAGAAGAGTTTTAATGGTACCCTTACTTTCCACATGGGTCACCGTGTGACAATTGCAAAGGAGGACAAAACCGTTCAAAAGAGGGCTAATCCAGGACTTGAACCCAGGACCTCACACACCCGAAGCGAGAATCATACCCCTAGACCAACGAGCTATATAAGAGTTTTAATGGACCCCTTACTTTCCACATGGGTCACCGTGTGACAATTTCAAAGAGAGGAGGACAAAACCCTTTAAAAGAGGGCTCATCCGGGATTTGAACCCGGGACCTCTCACACCCTAAGCGACAATCATACCCCTAGACCAACGAGCCACGAAAGTGCTGTTTATGGGCCCCTTACTTGCCACATGGGTCACCATGTGACAATTTCCAAGAGAGCAGGACAAAACCCTTTAAAAGTGGGCTCGTCCGGGATTTGAACCCGGGACCTCTCACACCCGAAGCAAGAATCATACGACTAGACCAACGAGCCACAAAATTGCTGGTTATGGGCCCCTTACTTGCCACATGGGTCACCGTGTGACAATTTCCAAGAGAGGAGGACAAAACCCTTCAAAAGAGGGCTCATCCGGGATTTGAACCCAGGACCTCTCACACCCTAAGCAACAATCATACGACGAGACCAACGAGCCACAGAAATTCTTTAATCGACCCCTTACTTGCCACATGGGTCACCGTGTGACAATTGCAAAGAGGAGGACAAAATCGTTCAAAAGAGGGCTAATCCAGGACTTGAACCCAGGACCTCACACACCCGAAGCGAGAATCATACCCCTACACCTACGAGCTATATAAGAGTTTTAATGGTACCCTTACTTGCCACATGGGTCACCGTATGACAATTCCCAAGAGAGCAGGACAAAACCCTTTAAAAGAGGGCTCGTCCGGGATTTCAACACGGGACCTCTCACACCCAAAGCGAGAATCATACGACGAGACCAACGAGCCACAGAAATTCTTTAATGGACCCCTTACTTGCCACATGGGTCACCGTGTGACAATTTCAAAGAGAGGAGGACAAAACCCTTTAAAAGAGGGCTCATCCGGGATTTGAACCCGGGACCTCTCGCACCCTAAGCGAGAATCATACCCCTAGACCAACGAGCCACAGAAGAACTTCAATGGTGCCCTTACTTGCCACATGGGTTACCGTGTGACAACTTCCAAGAGCGGAGGACAAAACCCTTCAAAAGAAGGTTCATCCAGGATTTGAACCCAGGACCTCTCACACCCAAAGCGACAATCAGACGACAAGACCAACAATCCGCAGAAGAGTTTTAATGGTACCCTTACTTTCCACATGGGTCACCGTGTGACAATTGCAAAGGAGGACAAAACCGTTCAAAAGAGGGCTAATCCAGGACTTGAACCCAGGACCTCACACACCCGAAGCGAGAATCATACCCCTAGACCAACGAGCTATATAAGAGTTTTAATGGACCCCTTACTTTCCACATGGGTCACCGTGTGACAATTTCAAAGAGAGGAGGACAAAACCCTTTAAAAGAGGGCTCATCCGGGATTTGAACCCGGGACCTCTCACACCCTAAGCGACAATCATACCCCTAGACCAACGAGCCACGAAAGTGCTGTTTATGGGCCCCTTACTTGCCACATGGGTCACCATGTGACAATTTCCAAGAGAGCAGGACAAAACCCTTTAAAAGTGGGCTCGTCCGGGATTTGAACCCGGGACCTCTCACACCCGAAGCAAAAATCATACGACTAGACCAACGAGCCACAAAATTGCTGGTTATGGGCCCCTTACTTGCCACATGGGTCACCGTGTGACAATTTCCAAGAGAGGAGGACAAAACCCTTCAAAAGAGGGCTCATCCGGGATTTGAACCCAGGACCTCTCACACCCTAAGCAACAATCATACGACGAGACCAACGAGCCACAGAAATTCTTTAATGGACCCCTTACTTGCCACATGGGTCACCGTGTGACAATTTCCAAGAGAGGAGGACAAAACCGTTCAAAAGAGGGCTCATCCGGGATTTGAACCCGGGACCTCTAGCACCCTAAGCGAGAATCATACCCCTAGACCAACGAGTCACGAAAGCACTGTTTATGGGGCCCTTACTTGCCACATGGGTAACCGTGTGACAATTGCAAAGAGAGGAGGACAAAACCCTTCAAAAGAGGGCTCATCCGGGATTTGAACCCGGGACCTCTCGCACCCGAAGCGAGAATCATACCCCTAGACCAACGAGCCACAGAAGAACTTCAATGGTGCCCTTACTTGCCACATGGGTCACCGTGTGACAATTTCCAAGAGAGGAGGACAAAACCCTTCAAAAGAGGGCTCATCCGGGATTTGAACCCGGGACCTCACACACCCGAAGCGAGAATCATACCCCAAGACCAACGAGCTATATAAGAGTTTTAATGGTACCCTTACTTGCCACATGGGTCACCGTATGATAATTCCCAAGAGAGCAGGACAAAACCCTTTAAAAGAGGGCTCGTCCGGGATTTCAACACGGGACCTCTCACACCCAAAGCGAGAATCATACGACGAGACCAACAAGCCACAGAAATTCTTTAATGGACCCCTTACTTGCCACATGGGTCACCGTGTGACAATTTCCAAGAGAGGAGGACAAAACCGTTCAAAAGAGGGCTCATCCGGGATTTGAACCCGGGACCTCTCGCACCCTAAGCGAGAATCATACCCCTAGACCAACGAGCCACAGAAGAACTTCAATGGTGCCCTTACTTGCCACATGGGTTACCGTGTGACAACTTCCAAGAGCGGAGGACAAAACCCTTCAAAAGAAGGTTCATCCAGGATTTGAACCCAGGACCTCTCACACCCAAAGCGACAATCAGACGACAAGACCAACAATCCGCGGAAGAGTTTTAATGGTACCCTTACTTTCCACATGGGTCACCGTGTGACAATTGCAAAGGAGGACAAAACCGTTCAAAAGAGGGCTAATCCAGGACTTGAACCCAGGACCTCACACACCCGAAGCGAGAATCATACCCCTAGACCAACGAGCTATATAAGAGTTTTAATGGACCCCTTACTTGCCACATGGGTCACCGTGTGACAATTTCCAAGAGAGGAGGACAAAACCGTTCAAAAGAGGGCTCATCCGGGATTTGAACCCGGGACCTCTCGCACCCTAAGCGAGAATCATACCCCTAGACCAACGAGCCACGAAAGCACTGTTTATGGGGCCCTTACTTGCCACATGGGTCACCGTGTGACAATTTCGAAGAGAGGAGGACAAAACCCTTCAAAAGAAGGTTCATCCAGGATTTGAACCCAGGACCTCTCACACCCAAAGCGACAATCAGACGACAAGACCAACGATCCACAGAAGAGTTTTAATGGTACCCTTACTTTCCACATGGGTCACCGTGTGACAATTTCAAAGAGAGGAGGACAAAACCCTTTAAAAGAGGGCTCATCCAGGATTTGAACCCGGGACCTCTCACACCCTAAGCGACAATCATACCCCTAGACCAACGAACCACGAAACTGCTGTTTATGGGCCCCTTACTTGCCACATGGGTCACCATGTGACAATTTCCAAGAGAGCAGGACAAAACCCTTTAAAAGTGGGCTCGTCCGGGATTTGAACCCGGGACCTCTCACACCCGAAGCGAGAATCATACGACTAGACCAACGAGCCACAAAATTGCTGGTTATGGGCCCCTTACTTGCCACATGGGTCACCGTGTGACAATTTCCAAGAGAGGAGGACAAAACCCTTCAAAAGAGGGCTCATCCGGGATTTGAACCCGGGACCTCTCGCACCCGAAGCGAGAATCATACCCCTAGACCAACGAGCCACAGAAGAACTTCAATGGTGCCCTTACTTGCCACATGGGTTACCGTGTGACAACTTCCAAGAGCGGAGGACAAAACCCTTCAAAAGAAGGTTCATCCAGGATTTGAACCCAGGACCTCTCACCCCCAAAGCGAGAATCATACCCCTAGACCAACGAGCTATATAAGAGTTTTAATGGTACCATTACTTGCCACATGGGTCACCGTATGACAATTCCCAAGAGAGCAGGACAAAACCCTTTAAAAGAGGGCTCGTCCGGGATTTCAACACGGGACCTCTCACACCCAAAGCGAGAATCATACGACGAGACCAACGAGCCACAGAAATTCTTTAATGGACCCCTTACTTGCCACATGGGTCACCGTGTGACAATTTCCAAGAGAGGAGGACAAAACCGTTCAAAAGAGGGCTCATCCGGGATTTGAACCCGGGACCTCTCGCACCCTAAGCGAGAATCATACCCCTAGACCAACGAGCCACAAAGGTGCTGTTTATGGGCCCCTTACTTGCCACATGGGTCACCGTGTGACAGTTCCCAAGAGAGGAGGACAAAACCCTTCAAAAGAGGGATCATCCGGGATTTGAACCCGGGACCTCTCGCACCCTAAGCGAGAATCATACCCCTAGACCAACGCGCCACAAAGGTGCTGTTTATGGGCCCCTTACTTGCCACATGGGTCACCGTGTGACAATTCCCAAGAGAGGAGGACAAAACCCTTCAAAAGAGGGTTCATCCGGGATTTGAACCCGGGACCTCTCACACCCAAAGCAACAATCATACGACGAGACCAACAATCCACAGAAGAGTTTTAATGGTACCCTTAGTTGCCACATGGGTTACCGTGTGACAATTTCCAAGAGGAGGACAAAACCCTTCAAGAAAGGGGTCATCCGGGATTTGAACCCGGGACCTTTCCCACCCTAAGCGAGAATCATACCCCTAGACCAACGAGCCACACAATTGCTGTTTATGGGCCCCTTACTTGCTACATGGGTCACCGTGTGACAATTTCCAAGAGAGGAGGACAAAACCCTTTAAAAGTGGGCTCATTCGGGATCTCTCACACCCGAAGCGACAATCATACGACGAGACCAACGAGCCACAGAAATCCTTTAATGGACCCCTTACTTGCCACATGGGTCACCGTGTGACAAGGGAGGACAAAACCGTTCAAAAGAGGGCTCATCTGGGATTTGAACCCGGGACCTCTCACACCCGAAGCGAGAATAATAACCCTAGACCAACGAGCCATAGAAGACTTTTAATGGTACCCTTACTTGCCACATGGGTTACCGTGTGACAATTTCCAAGAGAGCAGGACAAAACCCTTTAAAAGTGGGCTCGTCCGGGATTTGAACACAGGACCTCTCACACCCAAAGCGAGAATCATACGACGAGACCAACGAGCCACAGAGATGCTGTTTATGGGCCCCTTACTTGCCATTTGGGTTACCGTGTGACAATTTCCAAGAGAGGAGGACAAAACTCTTCAAAAGAGGGCTCATCCGGGATTTGAACCCGGGACCTCTCACACCCGAAGCGAGAATCATACCCCTAGACCAACGAGCCACAGAACAGTTTTAATGGTACCCTTACTTGCCACATGGGTCACCGTGTGACAATTGCAAAGAGAGGAGGACAAAACCGTTCAAAAGAGGGCTCATCCGGGATTTGAACCCGGGACCTCTCACACCCGAAGCAAGAATCATACGACTAGACCAACGAGCCACAAAATTGCTGTTTAGGGGCCCCTTACTTGCCACATGGGTCACCGTGTGACAATTGCAAAGAGAGGAGGACAAAACCGTTCAAAAGAGGGCTCATCTGGGATTTGAACCCGGGACCTCTCACACCCGAAGCGAGAATAATAACCCTAGACCAACGAGCCATAGAAGACTTTTAATGGTACCCTTACTTGCCACATGGGTTACCGTGTGACAATTTCCAAGAGAGCAGGACAAAACCCTTTAAAAGTGGGCTCGTCCGGGATTTGAACACAGGACCTCTCACACCCAAAGCGAGAATCATACGACGAGACCAACGAGCCACAGAGATGCTGTTTATGGGCCCCTTACTTGCCATTTGGGTTACCGTGTGACAATTTCCAAGAGAGGAGGACAAAACTCTTCAAAAGAGGGCTCATCCGGGATTTGAACCCGGGACCTCTCACACCCGAAGCAAGAATCATACCCCTAGACCAACGAGCCACAGAACAGTTTTAATGGTACCCTTACTTGCCACATGGGTCACCGTGTGACAATTGCAAAGAGAGGAGGACAAAACCGTTCAAAAGAGGGCTCATCCGGGATTTGAACCCGGGACCTCTCACACCCGAAGCAAGAATCATACGACTAGACCAACGAGCCACAAAATTGCTGTTTAGGGGCCCCTTACTTGCCACATGGGTCACCGTGTGACAATTGCAAAGAGAGGAGGACAAAACCGTTCAAAAGAGGGCTCATCTGGGATTTGAACCCGGGACCTCTCACACCCGAAGCGAGAATAATAACCCTAGACCAACGAGCCATAGAAGACTTTTAATGGTACCCTTACTTGCCACATGGGTTACCGGGTGACAATTTCCAAGAGAGCAGGACAAAAATCTTTAAAAGTGGGCTCGTCCGGGATTTGAACACAGGACCTCTCACACCCAAAGCGAGAATCATACGACGAGATCAACGAGCCACAGAAATGCTGTTTATGGGCCCCTTACTTGCCATTTGGGTTACCGTGTGACAATTTCCAAGAGAGGAGGACAAAACTCTTCAAAAGAGGGCTCATCCGGGATTTGAACCCGGGACCTCTTGCACCCTAAGCGAGAATCATACCCCTAGACCAACGAGCCACAGATGAGCTTTGATTGTACCCTTACTTGCCACATGGGTTACCGTGTGAAAATTTCCAAGAGGAGGACAAAACCCTTCAAAAGAGGTTTCATCCGGGATTAGAACCCAGGACCTCTCGCACCCTAAGCGAGAATCATACGACTAGACCAATGAGCCACAAAAGTGCTGCTTATGGGCCCCTTACTTGCCACATGGGTCACCGTGTGACAACTTCCAAGAGAGGAGGACAAAACCCTTCAAAAGAGGGCTCATCCGGGATTTGAACCCGGGACATCTCGCACCCTAAGCGAGAACCATACCCCACGCACCGAGCCACAACAGTGCTGTTTATGGGCCCCTTACTTGCCACAAGGGTCACCATGTGACACTTGCCAAGAGAGAAGGACAAAACCCTTTAAAAGTAGGCTCGTCCGGGACTTGAACCCGGGACCTCTCACACCCGAAGCGAGAATCATACGACTAGACCAACGAGCCACAAAAACATTGTTTATTATCCCCTTACTTGCCATTTGGGTTACCGTGTGACGCCAGGAGAAAGCACGACAAAACACTTTAAAAGTAGGCTCGTCCAGGATTTGAACCCGGGACCTCGCACACCCGAAGCAAGAATCATACGCCTAGACCAACAAGCCACAGAAGAGTTTGAATGTGGCCCTTACTTGTCACATGGGTCACCATGTGGCAATTGCCAAGAGAGCAGGATAAAACCCTTTTAAAGAGGGTTCATCCGGGATTTTAACTCGGACCTCTCGCACCCTAAGCGAGAATCATACCCCTAGACCAACGAGCCACAGAAGAGTTTTAATGGTGCCCTTACTTGCCACATGGGTCACCGTGTGACAATTGCCAAGAGCGGAGGACAAAACCCTTTAAATGTGGGCTCGTCCAGGATTTGAACCCGGGATCTTTCTATTTATGGGTCCCTTATTTGCCACATGGGTCACCGTGTGACAGAAAAACCCTTCAAAGCGGGCTCATTCAGGATTTGGGCAGGACCTTTCTAAAGCAAGAATACCCCGCGATCAACGAGCCACAGAGAGACTTTCACGGTGTACTTGTTACATGATTCCCTGTATGAAAATTGCACAAAACCATTTTTAAGAGGACTCATCCAGTATTTGAAACCACAACCTCTTACACCCAAAGCTAGAATCATACCCCTCAACAAAGTAGAGATTGAGTTAATTTTTATGGTTCCCTTGTCACACAGGCGTAGGTGTGACTGCCGAGCGCTCACGACCTTTCGTGACCCCCTTGTCACTGGTCATCGTGTTACAATATGAGCGGTACCACTGTGTCTGAAATTTAATTGTACATTTTAGAGGGAGCCTGTGCAGTTACGAGCCAACTGAAGAAGGCAATCTCTTCTCCTGGTTCGAGTTGGTACCCTAGCTGTAATGTTTTGGGCCAGCCGCAGGCTTTTCAGAGTCGACAACAGCCTGCTAAAAGAGTCAATAATCATCCAAGTGTATTGCAGTATTATCTTGCCTTCATCTTCAAGATGTTCTCAATCCGGGACACCGTATTGATGTAAGAATGGACTCTTTGTTTTAGCTCATCCCGTTCACATAAAGTCTCTTCCATCTCCACGTGTGCAGCCTAGACAAGACGTTTAGAAGTTTGAATCGAATGTGACTCTACCACCTAGCAGCGTATATATTTACTTACTTGATTCTCCTGCGTCATGGCGGCCAGGTCGTCCTGCAGCCTCCTGTACTCGTCGATGATCAATTCGTTGTCTCTTTTGAGTTGCAACAACCCCTCCTGGTGGTTTTGCAGGATCCTCTGAGCGGCCAGCTCTCTCTCTCGGCTTTTCAGTTCGACCTCCAGCTGTCTGCGACGCAAAAACCAGCAGATGACACGAGCAGCGTGGACTTTGGTTGCCTCTTTGGGATGGAGATACTCACATCAGATGTTTGTTTCGTTATTGCCCAGCCTCTTTTTCTGACAAAAATGATGCGCTATTAGTGCATCTAAGTGTAAAGATGGCGTAAAAAAAAAAAAAAAAGCATAACGATATAGAGGCAACCTTCTTGCCGAGCTGCTCCTGGAGAACCTCCAGCCTCTTGGTCTTCTTTGCCATCTCCTCCTGCATGACGTCCTTTTTTATACACAACGCGGAAAAAGAGATGCGGAGGACCTCGGCTTCCTGCTTGTGCTGGTAAAGCTGCTGACTCAGCGACTCTGGCGAAAACACATGGCGTGAATCGGGATAAAAAGGAAACAATACTCCACACACAAATTGAGCGCTACTTTCTCACCGATTATGTCCTCCAGTTTTTCCATCTGGCTGTGAGCGGCGTGCAACTCGTTGTTCTTTACAGACAGCATTTGTTGGAGGTCTAAAAGCGCATTTTGAATCTGCTCTTGCTGTCGCCTTTAGACAAAATTAAGTGTGAATGAAATTACAGTGATACCTTGATTTAAGAGTAATTCGTTCCATGGCCAAGCTCGTATTCAGTAATCCCTCGTTTATTGCGGGGTTACGTTCCAGACCACCCCCGCAAAAGATGAAGTCTACGGCGTAATGACCAAAAGTATTTTTTTATTTTTTTCCACTTGGAGTCACTATCCTCAAGTGAGCGAATGAGGGTGTAGTTTGCTAAAGCGTTAACAATATGCTTTTGTTTACACTGTATTTTGTTTGTTCAATACAACAATTGTAAAGACACCAGCGGCTGTGTCCATCTCCTTCTATCCTAACCACCTGTTATGGATTACATATTGTCCTAACTAGTGGTGGTAGGCTATATTAAATTAGCTAACGAAATTTATTATACTATAGATGTGCAGTTGTGTAATGCAGCCCTATGGGGGGCACAAGCCAGTGCAAACTGTAGGCCGGTCCCAAGCCTGGTTAAATGCAGAGGGTTACGTCAAGGGCATCCGGCTTAAAACTTTGCCAAATATGAGCATTCATCCAAAGAATTCCATACCGGATCGGTCGTGGCCCGAGTTAACAACGTCCGCCACCGGCGCCGTCAACCTGCATTTCGCCGTTGGAAATTCAGCTACTGTGGGTCGAAGTCGAAGTCGGAGGAGGTGGAAAGCGGGTTCTTCGGCAGAAAGGAGGAAAGCACAGACCCTAGAACTGAATGTGGGGACTTTGAATGTTGGAACTATGACGGGAAAATCTCGGGAGTTGGTTGACATGATGATTAGGAGAACGGATGATATATTGTGTGTCCAGGAGACCAGGTGGAAAGGAAGTAAGGCTAGAAGTTTGGGGGCAGGGTTTAAATTATTTTACCATGGTGTAGATGGGAAGAGAAATGGAGTCGGGGTTATTTTAAAAGAAGAGTTGGCTAAGAATGTCTTGGAGGTGAAAAGAGTATCAGATCGAGTGATGAGGCTGAAACTTGAAATTGAGGGTGTTATGTATAATTTGATTAATGGCTATGCCCCACAGGTTGCAAGTGACCTAGAGGTGAAGGAGAAATTCTGGAAGAGCTAGACGAAGTAGTTCTGAGCATCCCTGACAGAGAGAGAGTCGTGATTGGTGCAGATTGTTATGTACATGGTGGTGAAGGAAATAGGGGTGATGAACAAGTGATGGGTAAATACGGCATCCAGGAAAGGAACTTGGAGGGACAGATTGTGGTAGACTTTGCAAAAAGGATGCAAAATGGCTGTAGTGAACACTTTTTTCCAGAAGAGGCACGAACACAGGGTGACCTACAAGAGCGGAGGTAGAAGCACGCAGGTGGATTACATCTTACGACTGTAAGGTAGTGGTAGGGGAGAGTGTGGCTAGACGGCATAGGATGGTGGTGTGTAAGATGACTCTGGTGGTGGGGAGGAAGATTAGGAAGACAAAGGCAGAGCAGAGAACCATGTGGTGGAAGCTGAGACAGGACGAGTGTTGTGCAGCTTTTCGGGAAGAGGTGAGACAGGCTCTCGGTGGACAGGAGGAGCTTCCAGAAAACTGGAGCACTGCAGCCAAGGTGATCAGAGAGGCAGGCAGGAGAGTACTTGGTGTATCTTCTGGCAGGAAATGAGGGAAGGAGACTTGGTGGTGGAACCTCACAGTACAGGACATCATACAAAGAAAAAGGTTAGCTAAGAAGAAGTGGGACACTGAGATGACCGAGGAGAGGCGAAAGGAATACATTGAGATGCGACACAGGGCAAAGATAGAGGTGGCAAAGGCCAAACAAGAGGCATATGATGACATGTATGGTAGGTTGGACACTAAAGGAGAAAAGGATCTATACAGGCTGGGCAGACAGAGGGATAGAGATGGGAAGGATGTGCAGAAGGTTAGGGTGATTAAGGATAGAGATGGAAATATGTTGACTGGTGCCAGCAGTGTGCTAGTTAGATGGAAAGAATACTTCGAGGAGTTGATGAATAAGGAGAGAGAAGGGAGAGCAGAAGAGGCAAGTGTGGTGGACCAGGAAGTCACAATGATTAGTAAGGGGGAAGTTAGAAAGGCATTAAAGAGGATGAAAAATGGAAAGGCAGTTGGTCCTGATGACATTCCTGTGGAGGTATGGAAGCATCTAGGAGAGGTGGCTGTGGAGGTTTTGACCAGCTTGTTCAATCTTCGCGTGAGAAGATGCCTGAGGAATGGAGGAAAGGTGTGCTGGTGCCCATTTTTAAGAACAAGGGTGATGTGCAGAGCTGTGGGAACTATAGAGGAATAAAGTGGATGAGCCACACAATGAAGTTATGGGAAAGAGTAGTGGAGGCTAGACTCAGGACAGAAGTGAGTATTTGCGAGCAACAGTATGATTTCATGCCTAGAAAGAGTACCACAGATGCATTATTTGCCTTGAGGATGTTGATGGAAAAGTACAGAGAAGGTCAGAAGGAGCTACATTGTGTCTTTGTAGATCTAGAGAAAGCCTATGACAGAGTACCCAGAGAGGAACTGTGGTACTGCATGCGGAAGTCTAGAGTGACAGAGAGGTATGTTAGAATAATACAGGACATGTATGAGGGCAGCAGAACAGTGGTGAGGTGTGCTGTAGGTGTGACAGACGAATTTAAGGTGGAGGTGGGACTGCATCAGGGATCAGCCCTGAGCCCCTTCCTGTTTGCAGTGGTGATGGATAGGCTGACAGATGAGGTGAGACTGGAATCCCCGTGGACCATGATGTTTGCAGATGACATTGTGATCTGCAGTGAAAGCAGGGAGCAGGTGGAGGAACAGTTAGAAAGATGGAGGCATGCACTGGAAAGCAGAGGAATGAAGATTAGCCGAGTAAAACAGAATATATGTGCATGAATGAGAGGGGTGGTGGGGGAAGAGTGAGGCTACAAGGAGAAGAGATAGTAAGGGTGGAGGACTTTAAATACTTGGGGTGAACCGTCCAGAGCAATGGTGAGTGTGGTCAGGACGGGTCCAAGCAGGTTGGAACGGGTGGAGGAAGGTGTGTGTTATGTGACAAAGAGTCTCTGCTAGGATGAAGGGCAAAGTTAGAGAGAGCAGACTTTGATGGTTTGAACACGTCCAGAGGAGAAATAGTGAGTATATTGGTAGGATGATGAGGATGGAGCTGCCAGGCAAGAGAGCTAGAGGAAGACCAAAGAGAAGGTTGATGGATGTCGTGAGGGAAGACATGAGGGCAGTTGGTGTTCGAGAGGAGGATGCAGGAGATAGGCTTACATGGAAAAGGATGACGCGCTGTGGCGACTCCTAAAGGGACAAGCCCAAAGGAAAAGAAGATGTGCAGTTGTGTAACTTCAGTCAGTTGTACTTTACAATAGCCAGATGGCACTTTAGCTTCTTTTATCAAGTGTGAAATAATCCCAAACTTTGGACATTCGGACTTTTGCGCACTCTTTCCTCCTGGCTCGCACTTGCTACGTGAGTCTGCAGTAACGGTCTTTGCGAAAAAATAAATCATTGAAAAATCCTGTGATATACAATTAATCCGCAATACAATTAAGTACAATTAAAGCCTGAAATCATATAAAAAATAAATTGACCAAGAAACTGCTGGGAACTCGAAAAACTCATAAATTGGGCATTTCTGAGTCAAGGTACCACTGTGGCGTACATTAGACTTGATTGCGTCGATACCGCTGGAAACAAACCTAAGACCGGAGCCCGCTTTTCTCTGCCGTGCCGCCTCCTCCGCATTCTGAACCAGCGCAGCAGAACGAGCATCCATCTGCCGCTCCACATCCCGTTCACGGTCCCGTAGTGCAAAAACCTGCGAACGCAGCTCCAGGTTCTCCTGCTCCAGCTTCACCCCACAACACACAAATCACGAGTCAGCGGAACAACGTCAATGGTGAGAAAGAACTACTGGACTTTGAGGGAGGAGAACAGCGCCTTTGAGGGAGGAGAACAACTCCTTGAGCCGTCACCTTATCGCGGTGGAAGGGTTTCTGTGTCCCAATGATCCTAAGAGCTAAGTTGTCTGGGGCTTCACGCCCCTGGTAGGGTCACCCATGGCAAACAGGTCCTAGGTGAGGGACCATACAAAGCACGGTTCCCAAAACCCCTATGAAGAATACATTAAATCGATCTAGTTTTCCCTTGCCCGGACGCTGGTCACCGGGGCCCCCCCTGGAGGTGGGGCTCGAAGGCGAGCGCCTGGTGGCCGGGCCTCCACCCATGGGCACAGCCCGAAAGGGTAACGTGGGTCCCCCTTCCCATGAGCTCACCACCTGTGGGAGGGGCCATAGGGGTCGGGTGCAGTGTGAGCTGGGCGGTGTCCGAAGGCGGCGACCTTGGCGATCCGATCCGGCTACAGAAACTGGCTCTAGGGACGTGGACTGTCACCTCTCTGGCAGGGAAGGAGCCCGAGCTGGTGTGTGAGGTTGAGAAGTTGGGACTAGATATAGTCGGGCTCGCCTCCACACACGGCTTGGGCTCTGGTACCAGTCCTCTTGAGAGGGGTTGGACTCTTTCCCACTCTGGAATTGCCCATGGTGAGAGGCGGCGAGCAGGTGTGGGTATACTTATTGCCGCCCGGCTCGGCGCCTGTGCATTGTTGTTCACCGGGTGGGCAAGAGGGTAGCCTCCCTTCAGGTGGGGGGACGGGTCCTGACTGTTATTTGTGCATATGCACCAAGCAGCAGTTCAGAGTAACCACCCTTCTTGGAGTCCTTAGAGGGGGTGCTGCAGAGTGCTCCCACTGGGGACTCCGTCGTTCTGCTGGGGGACTTCAATGCTCACGTGGGCAATGACAGTGAATCCCGGAAGAGGGTGATTGGGAGCAACGCCCCCCCCCCCCGATCAGAACCCGAGTGGTCTTCTGTTATTAGACTTCTGTGCTTGTCCATAACAAACACCATGTTCAAGCATAAGGGTGTCCTCACGTGCACTTGGCACCAGGACACCTAGGTCGCCGTTCGATGATCAACTTTGTGGTGGTGTCATTGGACTTGCGGCCGCATGTCTTGGACACTCGGGCGAAGAGAGGGGCGGAGCTGTCAACTGATCACCACCTGGTGGTGAGTTGGCAGAATCCCCTGTCAGAAGGAGTTTCAACTCACACCTCCAGCAGAACTTCACCCACATCTTGGGGGAGGCGGGAGACATTGAGTCCATGTTCTGCACCTCTATTGCCGAGGTGGCCGACCCTGACCTGTGGCCGTAAGGTGGTCGTGGCGGCAATCCCCGAACTCGTTGGTAGACACCAACGATGCCGTCAAGCTGAAAAAGGAGTCCTACCAGGCATTTTTGGACTGTGGGACTCCTGAGGCAGCTGATGGGTACCGGCTGGCCAAGCGAAATGCAGCTTTGGTGGTCACTGAGGTAAAAACTCGGGCGTGGGAGGAGTTCGGTGAGGCCATGGAGAACGACTTCCGGACGGCTTTGAGGAAATTCCGGTCCACCATCCGGCGTCTCAGAAGAGGAAAGCAGTGCACCATCAACAGTGTGTATAGTGGGGATGGGGTGCTGCTCACCTCGACTCGGGACGTTGTGAGCCGGTGGGGAGAATACTTTGAAATCGGGACTTTGTGAGTCGTTGGGGAGAATACTTCGAAGACCTCCTCAATTCCACCGACACGCCTTCCCATGAGGAAGAAGAGTCTGGGGTCTCTGAGGCGGGCTCTCATATCTCTGGGGTTGAGGTCACCGAGGTGGTTAAAAAGCTCCTCGGTGGCAAGATTCACCCGGAGTTCCTAAAGGCTCTGGATGTTGTAGGGCTGTTCTGGTTGACACGCCTCTGCAACATCGCATGGACACCGGGGACAGTGTCTCTGGATTGGCAGACTGGGGAGGTGGTCCCCCTTTTTAAGAAGGGGGACCAGAGGGTCTGTTCCAAATACAGGGGGATCACACTCCTCAGCCTCCCTGGTATCCAGGGGTGCTGGAGAGGAAGGTCCGTCGGGAAGTCGAATCTCAGATTCAGGAGGAGCATTGTGGTTTTAGTCCTGGCCGTGGAACAGTGGACCAGCTCTTGACCGTCGGCAGGGTCCACGAGGGTGCATGGAAGTTCGCCCAACCAGTCTACATGTGTTTTGTGGACTTGGAGAAGACGTTCGACCGTGTTCCTCGTGGAGTCCTGTGGGGGGTGCTTCGGGAGTATGGGGTACTGAACCACCTGATATGGGCTGTTTGGTCCCTGTACGACCGGTGTCAGAGTTTGGTCCGCATTGCCGGCAGTAAGTCGGACTCGTTTCCAGTGAGGGTGCCAAGCCTGCCTTTTGTCACCGATTCTGTTCATAACTTTCATGGACAGAATTTCTAGGCGCAGCCGAGGCGTAGAGGGGGTCCGGTTTGGTGGCCTCAGTATTGCATCTCTGCTTTTTGCAGATGATTTGGTTCTGTTGGCTTTATCAAGCCGTGACCTCCAACTCTCACTGGAGTGGTTCACAGCCGAGTGTGAAGCGGCTGGGATGAGAATCAGCACCTCTAAATCTGAGACTATGGTCCTCAGTCAGAAAAGGGTGGAGTGCCCTCTCCAGGTCGGGGATGAGATCCTTTCCAAAGTGGAGGAGTTCAAATATCTTGGGAGTCTTGTTCACGAGTGAGGGAAGAATGGAACGCGAGATCGACAGGCGGATCGGTGCAGCGTCTGCAGTGATGCAGACTTTGTATCGGTCCGTTGTGCTGAAGAAGGAGCTAAGCCGAAAGTAGAGCCGCTGCTCCTCCGCATTGAGAGGAGCCAGATGAGGTGGCTCGGGCATCTGTTTAGGATGCCTCCCGGACGCCTCCCTGGTGAGGTGTTCCGGGCATGTCCCACCAGGAGGAGACCCCGGGGACGCCCCAGGACACGCTGGAGAGACTACGTCTCTCGGCTTGCCTGGGAACGGTTTGGGATCCCCTCGGAACTTTGGATTTTTAAGGAGAGAGTGTGGGGATATGTTTATTAAAATATTAGCAGTAAAAGATCAATGCATCCCTTCTGTTCCGTGTTGCTGTTTGTTTCCGCAGAACATTGTATTTCTGGACTGCTGTGAACCGAGGACCCCTTGCATGTACCATAACATTTGTTCAATAAATAAAACGAAGTTAGACGCTGTGACCAATTTAAAAATAACATCAGGGCAATTTAATGGAACTCTTGATACGGCAATGCCATGGCAGTTCTTGCAGAAAAAGTCAAATGAACAAACAATACATGTTTGAGGTGAGAAACTTAAAACTCATTCACTGCCAGCCTTCCCAGTTGACATTGATATTTGACTTCTAAAGCTGTCAATGGCAGTGAATGTGTTTTAATAGGCTATTAATTCCAAACTAGTTGCAAATTGCTTTTTGGCAAAGTTTGAATTCACGAAGCCATGACTGTTTTTACGTGCCATTTGAAAGAGAATAGCGTGTACTCGGCTTGCGTCGGTGTTGTCATCCTACGGCGACAATTTAACCCAAATTTCTACGATCAATGAAATATTTCAAACATGACAAAGTTCTACTTACAAATAAATTTGGTGAAATGTCATGCTTTTTAATTGTATTTTTTTGCATTGATGTCTGCGTAAGACAAAACTAAATGTTCATATTTATGCTTGAATATGATACCTTTACAACATTAAATGATCCTCAATTCCCATAAATTCCAATAGAAAGTTTCCAATTTGGAATACATCCAAAATTCCCCAGCTAGATTTCTCATGGAAGTTTACTGGAAACCTTTCAAAAATGTTGACCGCCGTCCCATGTTGAAATACTTTAGCGAATAACACACATACCTGTATTCGAAAGACACATATTTCAGTATTCTAGCTCGTTGTTTTTGTTTTCTATCGAGTTCAGTTTTTCTGATTCAACTTTCCAAAATGTGAAAGGTTACTCCGGCTCAAATCAACGTTCCAGATTGGGAGTGTGCAGTGTAGTGTTGACAAATGTCACGTCAGACTGCAATGGGGCTTACACTATGAATGACATTCTGCAGGTCGAGAATCCTGTTTTCATGTCCATGTCCGTATGGCAGCGGGGAAGTCTGGCCACCCTGATAAAGAGTTCCAATATAGTTTAACTTTAGTGCTATACAAAAGGTGTTTAGCCACCATTAGCGATGCTGTTAAAATAACTTTAGATAGCATAAAACAGTAAATAATAGGACTGATAATGGAATCATAATGGCAACACCCATGTTTACCTTTAACTCCTCCCTCAGGGAGTCTTTTTCAGCCGTCACCCGCTGGATTTTTTCGTCTGCCAGTTTAAGATTGTCTCTCAACATATTCAAAGCTTCAGCAGATGTATTTGAGCTTGGATCGCCACGGATCTGCTTTTGATGGAAGATCAGGACATTAATTCCCCTTGTTGACCATTTTGTTGCCAGTGGCGTGTCTTAGCGAGCAGCGCCAACCTTCAATAACTCCTTGTGTGAGTATTTTTCTGCTGTCACCTGCTGGATTTTTTCTTCAGCCAATCCGAGTTTCTTTTTCAGTTTGGAGATTTCTTCAGATGTGTTTGAACTGGTCTTTTGCTATGGATTAGGAAATGTAGTGTTGTTGAATTCATCCATAGCTGTAAAGCTCGAAAGAAAAGTCTTCTGGTACAAACCTTCAGTTCCTCCATCAGTGAGTCTTTTTCAGCTGTCACTTGATGGATTTTTTCTTCAGCCAATCTGAGTTTCTCTTTCAGGTTGGAGAGTTCTTCAGATGTGTTTGAACTGGCCTTTCGCTACGGGTTAGGAAATGTAGTTTTTGTTGGATTCGGCCCTATCTGAACAGAAAAAGTCTTTGTACTAACCTTCAACTCCTTAATCAGTGAGTCTTTTTCCACCGTCACCTGCTGGATTTTGTCTTCTGTCCACTTAAGCTCCTCTTTCAGTTTAACAACTTCAGCATTTGCATTTGCACTTTGGTCATCACATTGCTTCTGCTTTTGTTTCAATTAGAAAAGTAGTCTTGATGAATACAATTTTCGCAACTGACCATGAACTTTCTCTTGTTACTTACCTCAACTTCTTTTGAAGCTTTTTCTTTAGTCAACTGCTGGATTTTGTCTTCCGCCCGTCGAAGCTTCTCTTTCAGTTTAACAACTTCAGCAGCTGCATTTGCGCTTTGGTCATCACGTTGCTTCTGCTTTTGTTCCCAATTAGAAAAGTAGTCTTGATGAATACAATTTTCGCAACTGACCATGAACTTTTTCTTGTTACTTACCTCAACTTCTTTTGAATCTTTTTCTTTAGTCAACTGCTGGATTTTGTCTTCCGCCCGTCGAAGCTTCTCTTTCAGTTTAACAACTTCAGCAGCCGCATTTGCGCTTTGGTCATCACGTTGCTTCTGCTTTTGTTCCCAATTAGAAAAGTAGTCTTGATGAATACAATTTTCGCAACTGACCATGAACTTTTTCTTGTTACTTACCTCAACTTCTTTTGAATCTTTTTCTTTAGTCAACTGCTGGATTTTGTCTTCCGCCCGTCGAAGCTTCTCTTTCAGTTTAACAACTTCAGCAGCCGCATTTGCGCTTTGGTCATCACGTTGCTTCTGCTTTTGTTCCCAATTAGAAAAGTAGTCTTGATGAATACAATTTTCGCAACTGAGCATGAACTTTCTCTTTTTACTTACCTCAACATCTTTTGAATCTTTTTCTTTAGTCAACTGCTGGATGTTTTCTTCTGCCAGTCTAAGCTTCTCTTTCAGGTTGGAGATTTCATCACATGTGATTGAACTGTTATTTTTCTATGGGTTAAGAAATGTAGTCTTGTTAAACTTAGTGATATTCGTTAAGATGAAAAGAGAGTCTTCTGGTACCAACTTTCAATTCCTCCATCAATGAGTCTTTTTCTTCGGTCAATTGCTGGATGTTTTCTTCTGCCAGTCTGAGCTTTTCTTTCAGCTTTGAGATTTCATCAGCTGTACTTGAACTTGTCTTTTGCTGTTTCTGATTTGAAAATGCAGTTTTTGTTGAATACATCCCTATCTGTAAAGAAGTCTTCTGCTACCAACCTTCAACTCCTCCATCAGTGAGTCTTTTTCAGAAGTCACCAGCTGGACTTTTTCTTCAGCCCATCTGAGCTTGTCTTTCAGTTCTAAAACTTCGTCAGATGGATGCTTTGAGCTTTCGTCGACTGGCTGCAGCTAGAACATTTAGAGAAGAGAACACCAATTACGTGCCAAGGATGTTTTTGTGAGCTAACAGGATTAAGTAAAAAAAATACCATCGCTACTGATTTCTATGAACTGTTGTAAGGCGGGTAAAAGCTCCTGATCTTAAATTTCAATGAGGATCAAGAATCCATTTATAGTTTATTTGTTTGTTTATTTGTTGGTTTTGTGGGGGGGTTTGTCAGTTGCAGCAGTGGTCAACCAGATCTAGGGGATGGAGTGGAACAGTCTGGAGTTACACGTCATATTTAATATAACAATTTAGATGTGTGTTTTGAGTAGTTTAGGGTGTCTGGGCGACTCTTTGCCGCACACTAAGCGATTGAGCGCTGCACATCTAATGCCGTGTTGCAATGGAAAACTGAGACCATGTAACATATTTTGAGGCTCCACATTCAATATATCATCTTGTATAAATAATTTTTTTTGGAACCAAAAAAAAATGTTGCCATTATCAGGGAAAAAGTGGCTAGCAACAAAAACAGGAGATTGTGGATATTTTAAGAGGCTGTTGGCAATGATCGATCGCCCCATTCCCTGACTGCACCTGTGCAATTTGGTGACAGAGACTCTCCACGCTTTGCTTTCTTGCCATACGTACATATGAAATTATGAATATGGTATTAGTAAACGTTATTGTAAAACACAATATAGATTGTACATGTATTTTACATTGTATTGTTATGGCTTGGCAGCCCCCCAGTGGCCGACTGGGTCTCGCTCATGCCTGGACCTGGAAAGGTTTTTTTTTGTTTTTTTTGTGTGAAAAGCTCAAGTGCATTTCTGATTGGCTGTTATATCTGCGACGTTTCAATGATGTTTCCCAGCTATTCAAATTTTGAATTGCTGCCAAACCAGTGGCCGATGGTTGGCCACTCATGAAAACTAGTTGCCGAACCTGGCAGACTGCTTGACAGTTCAGTCGGTTTTGGCCACATCACTCAGATCCTTAAGTATATGTTGGTTGCAGTTGATTTTACAACCAATTCAATTGGAACACGAATGTAGTCTAAATACGTATTATTACGGTGTATCATATCCATCACGCAACATTGTAATTTTCTCCAGTGCTTACCTCAAGTTCCTCCAACTGTGAGTCTTTTTCTTCCGTCACCTGCTGGATTTTTTCTTCTGCCAGTCTGAGACTCTCCTTCAGTTTAGAGATTTCAGCAGATGTGCTTGAGGTGAGTTGCTCATTCTGCTGCTGCATTTGCTATAAAATAGTAAATATAATTTTGTTTAATTCCTCCGTATGATGACGTATACCAGCACAAGAGGTCTTCTGGTACCAACCTTCAGTTCCTCCACCAGTGAGTCTTTTACAGCCGTTAACTCCTGGATTTTTTCTTCTGCTACTCTGAGTTTCTCTTTCAGTTCTACAACTTCAGCAGATGTATTTGAGTTTTGATCGGCACTCTGTTGCAGCTGTCGTTGAAATAGGACATGTACACAAATACATGTACCTTACACTGTAGATGGTCATGTCGCTGTGCTTACCTCCAATTCCTCCGTCAGTGAGTCTTTTTCAGCTTTCACCTGTTGGATTTGTTCTTCTGCCAGTCGGAGCTTCTCGTCTAGCGTTAATATTTCCGCAGAGGTTTTTGAGTGCTGCTCGTCGTGCTTCAGCTGAATTTGCTATGGAGTGGGAAAGGTAGTGTATTCCTGATTGAAGAACCGACATGGACACCAGAGAACGTCCTCCAATACTTACCTTCAATTCTTCCATCTGTGTGTCTTTTTCAGATTTCACCTGCTGGAGTTTTTCTTCTGTCTTTGTGATTTTCTCTTTCAGTGTTAACAATTCAGCAGATTGTTTTGAGTTATGCTCCTCATCTTGCAGTTGCTTTTGCTATAGATTAGAAAATGTAGTGTTGACGAATTCACTCATATCTGCAGAGATAATGGAAGTCTTCCAGTACCAACCTTAAATTCCTTCATTTGCTTGTCTTTTTCTGCCGTAACTTGCTGGATTTTTTCTTCAGCCACTCCGAGCTTCTCTTTCAGGTCTGAGATTTCAGCACACGTGTTGGAGATGTGTTGCTCATGCTGTAGCTTCTGTTGCTGCGTGTAGAAGTAAATTCATTCAGAATTAATTAGCTCCAATGGCACCAATGTTCGTGAGCAGATTTGGGGAATCAGCACAGGAAGTCCTGCAGTACAAACCTTCAGTTCCTGCATCAGTGACTGTTTTTCGTCCATCATTAGAAGGATTTGTTCTTCAGCCAATCTATGTTGCTCTTTCAGGTTTGCGATTTCATCAGATGTACTTAAGCTGTCGTTGTCGAGCTGTATCTGCATTTTCTAAGGATTTAAAATTTGTTTTTCTGATATTCAGATTAAGATCCATAAGAATGTGCACCCAACATGGACACAGAAGATCCTCTGGTACTGACCTTCAATTCCTCCATCTTTATGCCTTTTTCTGACTTCTCCTGCTGAATTTTCTCTTCAGCATTTTTAAGCTTTTCTTTCAGTGTGAACATCTCAGCAGATATTTTTGAGTCGTGCTCCTCGTGCTGCAGCTGCTTTTGCTATGGAAATGCAGTATTGACAACTTCATTTATAACATTCTATCATGTCACAACTCAGGAAGTCCTCTGGTACCAACCTTAAACTCCTCCATCAGTGAGTCTTTTTCAGAAGTTAACTGCTGGATCTTTTCTTCTGCCCGTTGAAGCTCCTCTTTTAGTTTTGAGATTTCAGCGGAAGCATTGGAGATTTGCTTTTCATGCTGCTGCTGCATTTGTTAAATGTTGGGAAAAGTGTGTACATCTGTTAAAGGGTCATCACAATCCTGCTCCTCCAGTAGGCTACCAACCTTTAGTTCCTCCATCAGTGGATTTTTTGCAGTCGACACCTGTGAGATTCTTTCCTTGGCCAAACGGAGCTCTTCTTTCAGCTTTGTGATTTCAGCAGACGGTGCTGCATGCTGCTCCTGCATTTGCTAAATGAGAAAATGTAATGTGTTGACGAATCCATACAAAGATTCATTATAATACACAGGAAGGTGATCCTCCACCAACCTTTAATTCTTCCATTTGTGCATGTTTTTCACCCATCAGCTGCTGGATTTTCTCTTCCGCTAGTTTGAGGCGCTCCCGGAGGTTTGACATTTCTGAGGTGTGTTGCTCACACTGCAGCTGCTTTTGCTAACGGTTCAAGAAATCCATACTTCGAACTATCCAAATGTATGAACATCGGTGTAGAATCGCAAGCGGTCTTATGCCACAAACCTGAAACTCCTCCATGAGTGAGTCTTTTTCAGCCGTCAACAGCTGGGTTTTTTCTTCAGCCAAACTAAGCTCCTCTTTCAGGTCCACTATTTCAGCAAACACGGTAGAGTCGTGCCGTTCGGGCTGCAGCTGCTTTTGTTACAGATTGGGGACATCCTCTGTTAGGCACGGACAATCTCAAAGCTGCAAGTTCATGATCGACATTCACTGGTGTGTTTTGGGTTTGCTGTTCTGGGCACTTGGGTGTCTTTGTGTGCGTGACTCTAAAAATCTGAAGTCTACCAAAGAATAATTGGGCGGGCAGGATTGAAATGCGAGACCTGAAGCAGCTGGCCAAAGATAGTGGTTCCAAATTCCAGTGGAAAGGTGTAGGAATCTTACAGAGACTGATGGATTTGATTATTTTAAAAGACATGATTTTAACTACTCCTTTTTAAATCGTGGGGCTTGATGTGGCTGTATGTGTTAAAGATCCATCATGATGCAAAACTGTGTCTACAACAGAAGAGCCATAAGTACTAACTCTACATTCCTCCTCCAGTGCGTCTTTTTCTGCTGTCACCTGTTGGAGGTTTTCTTCTGACGGCAGGTTTGAGATCTCATCCGATGTATTCGAGTTGCGTCGCTCGTGCTGTGGAGAACGAAGTTATTACGAAGTTCATATGTGATTAAGATTAGTAACGAACTAGTCCGTCCATGCTAACCTCAATCTCCTCGATCTGTCCGTCTTTTTCTTTCGTCAATTGTTGGATTTTTTTTGCTGCCTGCATGAACTTTTCATTGGGTTTCAGGATTCCAGGAGGCGTGTTTGAGCTTTGTTGGGCCTTCTGCATTTCCTTTTGTTACATGTTAAGAGACATCTGTCAAGATCCATAATAAAGCATACGTGTGGAAAAACGGGAAATCCTGAGGTACTCACGTTCAATTCTTCCATCAGAGAGATTTTTTCTTTCGTCACCTGGTGGAGATTTTCTTCTACCAGTCTGAGTGCCTCTTTCAGGTTGCAAATTTCATCAGGTGGATTTGAGCTTTGGTCCTCAGGCTGCTGTTTTATTTTCTATAAATGGCCATGTGGTGTTGGGCAACGAGTCTGGACAAACAGTTTTTACTAACCTTAAAGTCCCCTCTTACCTCGATTCCCTGACTCCTCTGCCTGTCCGGACTGCGACTGGAGCTGCTGGACATACTAACGTTTTTATAGTGTTCAGCCTCCTGGCGATAGTGATCCCTTTCCTCCTCCAAACTCTTGACAAAGGCGTCCAGACGCGATGGCGAGCGTGCCCTTCCACAAATGCCGTATCTCGTCCGCCAGCCCTCCAACTCCAGCACCAAGACTTTCTCTGGAGAACAGCAACTCACAGATCACTGGTAGTGGTACAGAATCTAGGAGAAGTCAAAAATGCACTGCAGTTTACCAACAGACATCATCTTCTGCACTTTGTCCTGCAGCCTGCTTTTCTCTGCTGCCAGTAAATCCACCATTCCCTTAAAATTTTCATCCTGCTCTCTGAGATCCCCCAACTGATCCTCAAGCTCGGATTTTATAAACTCCAGGTCAGAAGCTTCCTGCGTATACAAATCCCCCAAAAACAAGAACAGCGGGGCGGTTTACAGAAGAACAAAGGCTATTTATTTGCGACAAAGTTTTAACACATTCACTGCCAGCCTTCCCAGTTAACATGGATATTTGACTTCTAAAGCCGTCAATGGCAGTGAATGTGTTAAAAGCGCAACAGAGCTTACAACGTGAATGTCGTCCTGATGGTCAACAGTCCTTGGTTTCTGTTCGTGTTCGCCTGGGAGATCTGAAGTCTACAATGAGGCATCAGGAGTGAAAAAGTGAAAAAAAAAAAATGTTACTAAATCTACCATATATGCAGCCCTGACCATTCTTTTTTTACTGAGCTGATCCTCCAAGTTTTTAATGACTTCCTGTTGCTTTCGGTTAACGTCCTGTTGGAGGAAGAAACAAATTCTCACTCTTTGATGTTTCTCTCAGGGTTGAACTAAGTGATACAAATTCATCCTCACTTTCAGATCTTGCAATTTCATTTCGGCAGTTTTCAACTTTTGCCTCTTCTCCATCTCCATCATCCTGGCGAGGTTGCGTATGTCCGTGATCTCTTGACACAGTTCATGGTTCTTCGATGTGAGGTCGGCCACTTTGGTGGAGGACTTGTGCCCCACTCCCTTGACCTTTTGTTCCAGTGTGACGTTGGTCTCTTGCAGTTCATCGATCTGTGTACAGCAATACACGCAAAAAGACACAGAGTTGTAAAATAACATTTCTGGAAAGCAAACTATGTTCCACAACCAATCTCTGATTGACTTACTTGGTTATTTAAGAGTCGTATGTGTTCCTGAGAATTTTCCAGCTCTGTTTTTGATTTTGTGAGTTCTTCCTGCTGCAGGCCGGCTGCATGCGGCTCATCAGACAGAGATGTGGCATGAAGTGCTGTATGAAGAGAAGGATTACTCATCTTTAGGTCAACGAGGAAGTGGTTAGTTTATTAGCTAGCTAGCTGGTTGATTGGTTGGTAAATTAGTCGGCAGTCTGGCACGCAAACTTGAACAACTAAAATGGGCAAAGGTGTGTATCAAGTGATTTTCTCCCTTTTGAACAAAAAGGTGATCCTTTTGTTACATCTGACATCCTCAATGAAGCAGAAAATAACATGCTAACTAACAAACACATATACATCCATCCATCCATTTTCTACCGCTTATCCGAGGTCGGGTCGCGGGGTCAGTAGCTTTAGCAGGGACGCCCAGACATCCCTCTCCCCAGCTACTTCATCCAGCTCTTCCAAAGGGATCCCAAGGCGTTCCCAAGCCAGCTGAAAGACGTAGTCTCTCCAGCGTGTCCTGGGTCGTCCCCGGGGTCTCCGGGGTGGGATGTGCCCGGAACACCTCACCAGGGGGGCATCCGAATCAGATGCCCCAGCCACCTCATCTGGCTCCTCTCGATGTGGAGGAGCAGCGGCTCTACTCTGAGATCCTCCCGGATGACCGAGCTTCTCACCCCATCTCTAAGGGAGAGCCGGACACCCTGCGGAGGAAACTCATTTCGGGATCATGTTCTTTCGGTCACGACCCACAGCTTGTGACCATAGGTGAAGGTAGGAACGTAGATCGACCGGTAAATTGAGAGGTATGCCTTTCGGCTTAGCTCCTTCTTTACCACAACGGACCGATACAAAGTCAGCATCACTGCAGACGCTGCACCGATCCGCCTGTCGATCTCTCGTTCCATTCTTCCCTCACTCGTGAACAAGACCCCAAGATACTTGAACTCCTCCGCTTGGGGCAGGATCTCATCCCCGACCTGGAGAGGGCACGCCACCCTTTTCCGATTGAGAACCATGGTCTCAGATTTGGAGGTGCTGATTCTCATCCCAGCCGCTTCACACTCGGCTGTGAACCGTTCCAGTGAGAGTTGGAGATTACGGCTTGATGAAGCCAACAGAACCGCATCATCTGCAAAAAGCAGAGATGCAATACTGAGGCCACCAAACCGAACCTCCTCTACGCCTCAGCTGCGCCTTGAAATTCTGTCCATAAAAGTTATGAACAGAATCGGACAAAGGGCAGCCTTGGCGGAGTCCAACCCTCACCAGGAACGAGTCCAAATTACTGCCGGATATGCGGACCAAACTCTGACTCCCGTCGTACAGGGACCGAACAGCCCGTATCAGGGGGTTCGGTACCCCATACTCCCGAAGCACCCGCCACAGGATACACAAATACATGACTCCACAAATGTTTTTATCTTTTGTAAATAGGGTATCTGTGCTAACACTGCAATCAAAAGCCCTGTGACTTTACCTTCTGCCTGCACCCCGACATTCAAATTCTTCCTCCGTAATTGACGGATGATCCTGGCCTTTTCTTTGCAGTCCTTCTCCAGGCTGTGGATCTTTTGGACATACCGCTTGTTCAAAGACTTCAGCAAAGCAAGCTCGTCGTCCAGCTTCGTGATGTAGACCTTCAACTCTGCAACGAGAAATAAACGGTTTCACGGGGGTCACTGTGGACCTGATTATGGTCACACCCTCACATGACGGTTACCTTTGGTCACGTGGGCTTTTTCGCCCTTCACCATCATGAGCTCAAGGTGAAGCTTTTGGTTCTCCCGGGTCAGGCGGACATCACAGTTTTGGCTTTCTTTCTCTGACTTGTCTGTTGATCGTTGGGATTCGTTCAGGCTTTCGGTTGTGTGGACCAGATCACTGTGTTAACAAATTATTGCAGATGAGTTTAAAAAGAAATTCACTGGACGTGCTCATCTGTCACTTTCACACCCGTAAAAATACCAGCTGACAAACAACAATGAAGACTCTCCACACACAACCCAGGCTAAATTTGGCTCCTTTCCCCTCCCAAAAAAATATCAGTCTCTTAGTCATACTGGATTACTTTGACATACTTCCTTGACACCAATTACTACTTTTCTATTTGCCAGAGATCTTACATGAGTTATTTAGTTCGATTTTCAGCTAATAGCTGTGGATAGTATCCACAGGAAAGAAAAACAGTAACGTGAATTTGTGAATAGCGAAACGTGAATAGGCAGGGGTTCACTGCATACAGGGTTTAAAACATTAACATTGACAATCAGAAACGTTTTCTATTCGTGGTGGGTCTTAGTCCATAATCCTCGTAAACAGCGAGGGTTGGATGTATTCTCAATGTCAAGGAGGGATAAATGACGGTTGCACCTGAAAAGTTTCTCAACAAGAGGCACAGATTCTGCTCCTAGATAGTGATTGTAGCCCATCATGTGCAGGTGACCCCTCAGCTTGGACCTTTTCCTCTCTTTGTTGACAGCCATGGTGCTCATCTGCCATAAACATTGGAAAATTGATAAGCATCCAGGAAAACGTGATTCCCTAATCACCAAATTGTCACACATGCTTACAAGTGGCAAAAGCTCAAGTATTCTCATAGTAAACAAACCCTTACATGTCATGATTTGGCTAAATCAGAGGCGATTGAGAAAACATGGTAAATGGCTTGACTGATGATTTTAGCCTTCTTCTATACCACCACAATTTGAATGTGTGAAGGATCAGTCAAAAATTGAAATTTTACACAAACCTGATAGATGTTTGTCTCCCAGTCTAAATGGCTACTCTTGCAATCTTCTCTGTACAACTACTTACATCCACTTGATTAAGCTGTCACGCACAAATTCTGATGGATTAATTTGGATTTGGGATGTTTTCTATATCCTTAAAAACATCCCAATTTGGCGTATACCTGGCACGGCAACTCCAGATAGTACACATTTTAGCCATCATTTTCAGTTTAGGCCAGGAGGAGTCAATCCTTTTACTGCCATCAGAAAGTGCCCTGGCGTCGATTATTTATAAACAGAACATCTATAGTGAACAGTTTGGCTTTACAAAAGATAAGAGTATTAGTGCGTCCAAAGTGTGCGGGCCATTGTGAATATTTAGATATTCATTATATTAAAAAAATAAAAAACACGACGGACTTTGTCTTTATGATGCGTTACAACATAAGATCAAAGACTTGTTCATGACTCCCTTCGTGCTTTTTAAATATACTTTTCATAATTATAATGAAGCATATATGAACCTACTGTTCAAAAAATTTTAAAAATAAAAAAATATATATTTATATATATATATATACTCGTAAAACTGTATATTAGCGCCTGCCCGTCAAAAACATTAGCAGCAGTAGCTAGCTCATTTATGCTAGCTAGCTCAATTATGCGAGTTAGTCGATGACGTCACGCGACGCAGGCCGCGAAACACAAACATATGCCAACCTTTCATCTGCATATTGTCGCCTCCGTGTTTATAATGTGTGAATAAAATAACATTTCAACTTTTCACGTTACGTTGCCGGTGTATTTACGTAACAGGAGTGGAGTCCTCCATGCTCTTTGGACTTGTTGCAACAAGTTCTGACAGAGGGAGAAAAACAGCGATGTCACTGTGGAGCCATCACACGGAACCGGGGAGGCTCAACCGGCCGGGGAGGACAACATTGTGAAGTGCCACTTGGACCATGTCACCGGAGGTAAAACTAAAATGTCCTCCGGTTATTACTATGATGATACACGTCCGTGCAAACGTAGACGTGCAGTCCAGAGCCAAACCCACGCACGCCTCCATTGGGACGGGAAGCAAAATTAGTTTTTGAGGCCCTCTATTTAGGCCATAAATATTGATTATTGGTCATTCTCGTTGCCGTGCAACATTGCAACTCTGGCAGTGTAGTGGAAATGATCTCAGCGGTTCCCTAAACATTTTACACCAAGTACCAAAGTGTCTGCAGCCAGGTCGGCATTGAAAAATGAGAATCTGTTTTCAATGTCCTTACATGAATAAAAGAAGGTTAAAATAAATCAATAAAAAAACGAAAGATTTTAGTTGAGCCTACTATTGTCATGACATTAAAATGCAGTAGCGTAGTCGGTGTAAGTGTTCATCAAAACCTAGGCGGTTCTTAGCCTCAAATATATATTGAATATTACTGTATGCCACTACAGTGTTCCCTCACCACTTCGCGCTTCACGTTTTGCGGCTTCAGTGCTTCGCGGGTTTTCCCCAAATATTCATCCAAAAAAAAACAAAATTCATCAAAAAATTTAAATGAAAAAATACAGCCATATCAACAGCCATATTGCGGAAAGACGCGTTGTATCATGTTGATGCGAGAGAGAGAAGGTTTCCCGGCATGCCAAACAAAGAGATGAGTTGACTCAGAGGCTTTGTACATGCCTGTACTGTACTGTACATGCCACGGGCACTCATACAAGGTGCGTGATTGGTTCCCGGCGTAACATCGACCAATGAGAGCACGAGTGGATGTATCCCATGAGCTGATTGGCTGCGCATCCTCGCAGCCTCACCCAGCATCTTCCCTTGTTGTGTCTCGCCAGTCTCGTCCACGCTGTTGGCTGTCTCGCATACCGTATCTTAGTGTTGTGTTCGTGATAATGTTTTTTGTTTAAGCAATAACCTTTTTTGATTAGTTAAGCCCTTACAATGCCGCCTAAGCGCTGTGCCCCTGCGAAAGCTTCCTCCGGGGCGCCCAAGAGGAAGAAGAAGATGATGACCATCAGCGAAAAAGTGAAACGTTTAGATATGATCAAAGAGGGCAGAAGTTGTGCATCTGTGGCACGCCGTTATGGCGTGAATGAATGAAGAAAGAGGAAGCAAACATCTGCAAAACTGCTTCAATAAGGAAGCGAAACGTGTGTGGTAATGCCACGTAATAAGAGACAGGGTTATGTCCTTGGACGGGAATTTTGAAGCAAAAGAAAAAACAAAGACAACAGCTACCCATCACCATGTTTTTCTTCAAGGTGAAACCCCTGCTACACCATCAGCGCCTTCAGCAGAAGAGTCTCCGAGTGAACCTAAAGCCTCTACGAGTCAAGTGAGAGCCTCTCCTCCGCCACCTACGCAAGCCTCTGCGCCTCGCTCAGAAGGCAATGTTGATGAATGTTAATTACTGTATAAGGTTTTAATTAAAGATTTAAGTAAATACGTGTACTGTTGTAATCTTTGTCTCAAATATTTAAAGTATAAATAAATACTGTTTACATATTTTAAACATTCTGGTACCCACATACACGAAAATTCCTGGGGGGGCAAATCCTACTTCGCGGTTTTTCACCTTTCGCGGGGGGGGTTCTGGTCCCCATTAACTGCGAAAAACAAGGGATCACTGTATGTCGTTATCCACAGCTTCCCCGTTAAAACACTGCATTTGAATATACAAACAATTTTTTTTAAAGCTTCACTTAACACATTCACTGCCATTGACGGCTTAAGAAGTCATATATCCATGTTAACTGGAAAGGCTTAAATGCCATCCATCCATCCATTTTCAATATCGCTTATCCTGTTCATGGTTCGGGGCTTTTAAATAATTACTTTATTGGATTAGAAAAAAAAAGTGAAATTGTAACATTATACACAGTTTGAACAGTAACATTGCACTATAAGAAGATTAAAACAATATGAAGCTTCCTGTACTTTGGCTATGAGTGTACTATAAGACTATTTGATGGACATTGAGGGGAGCTTGGCATTATGTACCTGTCACATTCTTTTGACGTGTGTAAAGCAACTCGTTATTCCTTTCAGGCGTCACAGAGATGCAGACCCATGAAGTCATACCTCCTCCTAACCAGCCTCCACCCAAATCACCTGATCACGGAGATGACGGACTGCTGCTGGCAGATGGAAGGTTTGTTGAATATCCAAAGTGCTCGTTGTTGTAAGCCGCCGCCAAAAAGAAATGCTCCAGTCGTGACAGATATTGAAAGTCCCATGACAAACAGAATATCAATTACGCATACATTTATTTGACAGACGCTAATTAGACTGTAGCTGAATGCATCAGCTATTTACTAACACAAAAACTGACTCATGTAACTTAAACTATATTGGCAATGGGATTGTTTCTTTAAATAATCAGATGTCAGATTTATCCTCACAGGGCCGGAGCGCTGGCCTTGGATCACATCAGTTTTTTTCCTATCTTCTGATTGGTTTGTCAGAGCAAGCCAAGTTCAACTTGCAAAATATATCTGTAGTGATATGCACACATTAATACATTTAATAATTAGCATCTGTTGTGAGTATGAGACAAAAAAACAAAACAAAGTATTAGTCAAAAAATACACAAGCATTAGAAATACAAACATTGGGGGGGGAAATGACAAACATAGACAAATAAAACACAAATATTACACAAAAAAACGGAATTTTTGTGGGGGGGGGGGAAATTAAAATATAAATAATAGCTGCAAAATACACAAATATTACATGTAAGTACAGAAATGTTTCACAAATCCCCCTCACAAATATTCAATGAAAAATTTACAAACGTTTTTATTTTTACATTACTAAACTATTTAACAAAGACAAATTTTAAATCTATCAATTTACTGTTTTGGGCGGCACGTTGGTCGACTGGTTAGAGCGTCTGCCTCACAGTTCTGAGGACCAGGGTTCAATCCCCGGCCCCGCCTGTGTGGAGTTTGCATGTTCTCCCCGCGCCTGTGTGGGTTTTCTCCGGGCACTCTGGTTTCCTCTCACATCCCAAAAACATACATTAATTGAATACTCTAAATTGCCCGTAGGTGTGATTGTGAGTGCGAATGGTGGTTTGTTTGTATGTGCCCTGCGATTGGCTAGCAAACAGTTCAGGGTGTACCCCGCCTCCTGCCCGATGATAGCTGGGATAGGCTCCAGCACGCCCGCGACCCGCGTGAGGAGAAGCGCGACAGAAAATGGATGGATGGATGGAATTTACTGTTATGGCTCTGACGCAGCATTTTGTGCGATCTCTGCTTGAACGAGGGTACTTCTGAAGCAGATTCGTCGTCATTGTGGCGACAATTGTTTTTAAGACTGGCCGAGTCAATCTTCAGATTTAAACCGGAAAGAGTATGCATTTTCAGTTTGGCGAGTCACTAGCTTGGAGACTATTGATGTTTTCTATCGTTGTGATAGTGGTGGTAGTAAGGGGTGGCTTAAGTCTGCTAAATCCCAACTGAAGGCCCAGTTACCAAATGAACCACCTGCCACTGACGAACGTTAAAATGTTATTTGCTGTTCATTGACAGACTGAGCCTGGACAAAATTAATTCACCTGACATTATTTCCATTAAAGGGAAACTAAACCCACATTTAAAAAAACACATTGTATGTGCCAGCACTATTCAAAACATGGATTAATTATTAATGCTAAATATTGCATTTGTAAAATAAGAATTAAACTGAATGAGTCATAAATCTTCCTCCATCTCAAGACCACCATGTTGTCACCGAAATTCCCATCACAACTACTTGAGCGCGTCGCCTCCGCTATGTGCGGAACATCACTTGACCAAACCCGGATAACAGGCAAGCGGACACCCTGTGTATTACTACGATAACTAGCATAAGTACGGTTTGACGACGTGATGATTTGGGAAGTGTTTAGTTCCCCTTTAAGGAAACATTTTGGAGGTTCTACTGTATGACGATTGTGTTCAGCACTTACCATTGCCATTTTATTTTTGTAGGCTTCTCGGGCTGCAGGATGACATCACAAAAATCAAATCTGACCTGGAAAACGCCCACGGGTGTATCACACTCTTACTTACCCAAGTAAGTGAACAGCAACTGCAATTGAAGAGCGTTATAAAAGCGGTGAATGTTGTCATGGAATTTCCACTCCCCATTGAATACGTGGTGTAGGTGGCCGAGAGGGACAAAGAGATCGATAATCTGAATCATGCACTTCATGGACCTCGTGATGTCGTCTCTTTGGAGGATCAGAACAAAAGCAATAAGAAACTGATCGCCTTTCTTAACATTCAGGTAAAGCATGCGCACATGCACCGATTTTTGTCTTAATCGACTTTTAAACCATGAGAGCCCTAAAAATAAAAATACAAATCGCAGTGTATTCTTACTGCTCTTATATGTGGTGTAATCCAGATCAGTTTTTTCCCAGCCTTTGTTGAGTCAAGGCACATATTTTACATTGAAAAAAAAATCTCACGGCACTCCAATATACATAAATGTCACAAAAAGCTAAGGTAGGAAAGAGCAATTTGTTTTTTTTGTGTGTTGTATTGGCGCACCAGTCCCCATGTATAGGTGTGCAATTTCTTTTAATGGTACAACATAGTTCATTGCAAATAGTTTTATCGCACAGATCGAGAGCCTGCAAGAGAGCAAGAAGAGGCTGGAGCAGAAGCTGAAGGGACTGCAGCACAAGTCCTCCGCCGAAGTGGCCGACCTGTCCATGAAGAACAACAAACTGTGTCGTGAGCTGATGGAAAAAAAAATCATCATGAAGCAAACCAAGATGGATAAGAAACAAGTGCTGGATATCGCCTACCGGAACTTGTCCGCTTCCAAAGTGAGAATACCCAGGGACAAAGACAAAGAAAATTAAGTCGATTGCAAACTGATTTTGTTGTTTATTTCCTCTGTATCCTCCACAGGAAGTCATTATAAGTCAACAGGAAGTTATTAAAGATTTGGAAGATAACCTTGTAAAAATAAGAGCGGTAAGGTGCTGTTCTTAAGCATTTACTGTTTGTCATTCCAAGGATAATTTCTGTCTGTATTTCATTTGAGTAGGAAATAATACTGCCCTCATAGATCTTTGTTTTAAGGAGCTCCACAGGTTCTCAATAGGGTTGAAGTCAGGGGATGACGGTTGTCACACGGAGTTTTGCAACTTTTGTACCGATAGCAGCCACGGCTTCGATGTTGTTGTTGTTGTTTTGCTGCGTCTTACGGTGCGTTGTCTTGCATGAGAATGATTTTATTGCAGAAGGCGTAGTTATACTATGATTGGCTGGCAACCAGTCCTCTCGCTCAAATTCAGCAGGGTTCAAACACTTGCTTGCTGCACATCAGTAGCGCTTTAAAAGTTGCACTCTGAACAAGCTGGGCATAAGATTCATCTGTGCTTTTCAGAAAGAGCCTTCCATTTATCCATTATGAACAAACACTGTGGCTTGCCTAATAGTGTGGAACAACCTCCTCAAGAAATGTTCCTTAATTGAGGCTCGTTTGGGAAACTAATGATCAAACCTGAACCTGAAAGTGAAATTGATATCAATGACCTAAACAGACAGGAAAAATGACGTGCCGCAAAAAAAGCTATAATAAAGGCTTAATTAAAATCCGATATGTATAACAATTCGGAACACAGTATATACTATCCATGGGCTAGTTACTTTCCATTTTTATTTTTCCAAATGTTGGATTTTTGTATTCTCAGGAACTTCCAGAGACGAGTTCAAGTAGCTTAATCACATTGGATCGGCTCGTTGACCTGGAAAATGCCGTCCAGAACGTAAGTCGGATTGTTTTAACACATTTGAGCTAATATAAACATCCAACATATCTGTGGCTTGTCATGTTTGGAGTTTGTGTCTCCGCTGCAGGAATGTTAGTCACGGGGAAGAACTCATTCAAAAACCACACAAGGGTTACAGTAGTGACAAAAGAATCAAAAGTATCCAATCAGATAGACACAAATAGCTTATGGCTAGAATGGAATTGACCTCAGAAACTTGCCTGTTGACTTGTGTGTGTGTGTGTGTGTGTGTGTGTGCGCTGTTGAAGCTGAAGCGGGAGAAACTTGAGCTGCGTTCACAGCTCCAGACGTTGAGAGACAGCATGTGGGATGCGGAGCGGCGGTGGGACTTTCAGCCTGCGGAGCGGCTTCAGAGTGCAGAGACGGCGGCGGCGTCACAGCGGACGAAAGCAGCCTGCGCTTTAAGGTTTGTTTTGAAAATAAGAAGCACTATAGATTTGACAAGTACAGTAAATCCCTGCTACTTTGCAGTTCAGCGTTTGCAGTGCGCTGTATCGCAGTTTATTTTTTTCGGAGACGGGCTGGTTGGGAATCTCAGCTCCTGTGCAATGTTAGCATGTTCTCCCCAGGGCTTGCGTGGGTTTTCTTTGGGTACTCCATCTTACTCCCGCACTCCAAAAATTCACAGCTATTTTGAAAGACTATAATTGTCTATGAGTGTGAATGGGAGTGGTCACTTGTTTTGTTTTTACGTTTGACGGTGCTGAACTTCCTTTTTTCTTGCATAGCAGCAGACAATAAGAGACAATAGCCATACATATGGAATTTTACGTGACATGGTAAAACAGACGGCTCAGAACAATATGAGCAATAGTCAAGTTTAATCACAAATCTCAAAAGGCCTCCGAGGTCCACGGTTACCAGAGATTGACGACATCCCCCTGATCAATTTCACCCTGGAGGAGATTATTCTCTTGCTATTATTGCTTACGGAAAATTGTTGTGTATTTTGCGTCTCAGTCAACTGCAGGGAGCGCCAAATAGCCGCGAGAGGGAGCCCACGGGCCTGCCAAAACAGCGGCACGACTCCCAAGAATGCATTGTCAGAGAGAACATGAGGATCCAAGATGACCTGACCGCGAGGACTAGAGAGAAGCAAGTAATAATAATCAGATGTGGATTCTTCCCTGTTTTCGTTTGCATATATTTGGCCATAACACCAAGTTGTATTGTCTCTGTCGCCTCATCTAGGCTGCACACGTCGGCATGGAGGAAGTTCTGCGTGAGCGGGACGAGCTCAAACTGAGCATGAACGCTTACATCAGTGCAATGTACAGGATCGATGACCTGCTGAGGACAAAGGCAAGGAAAACGAAAGCCGCAAGCAGCGATGAATGGGCCGTCATGCTCCCTTTTTCGTGGCAAATACTTGAAATGATCTTCAAACGTTGAGATCATGAGACCAAAAAAAAATAAAATAAAATAAACACAATTTAGCATTGCACAGCTAGTGTACCTGCTTCTGATCAGGACTCATTTGGGTAAAACTTTGCAGGACGAGTCTAAAGTTCCACCCAGTGTACTGGTACCTAAAGGTACCACAGTACCTTACCAGCAAAAATAATACTTTACCGTGATTTTAAGTGGCAGTTTAAAAGAAAATGCACCAACAGCGCTCTTCAACTTAAGTGTCTAGAGTGGCCCGTGTGTGTGCAAAACGGCGAAACACGGCTACAAACTCTCGCACGCAGTGATGAACTGGAATTATTTAGCTCACGTGGCCGACTGCCAGAGCAAAAAGTCTTTTCGAGGCGTGTTCTTAAGCTATTGGGAGGGAGAGAATTATATCGCAAATTCAACAGTATGCGACACATTTCAAAGACTTGGCTTCAAGTCAAACAAGTGTGACTCAGTTTTTGATAAGCAGTCTTGTTCCCGACTGGTTGCGGTTGACAATGTAATTCATAAGTAGTTTTTGTTGCGGAGTAGAGCACACAGCCAGATACGTAGTTGTAATGAGTCATTTGCACTTGAATGAAGATATTTTCTTTCAATTTCTTGTGTTCAAATGTTCAAGACTGTTTAAAAATCTTCAAAATGTATTTTTGGAATTCAGTTATATCCAGAGTATCCTAATTACTAACCCAGAATTTGAAGTCCTTTTTGTCAGCCATTATTCCGCTGCTTTTTCTAATGACACCTGCCGTGGTATCGTCTCAGTAGCGGTACCAAGGTACTTTTTGCAGGCATATCAAAATCAGAACACTACTCCAGAGAATCCTCAAAATGATCGAATTTAACCCCACGCACGTTAGAAAGCGTAGCCGAAGAAGCTTCGCAATTAAGCGTCAGCTTTTGATTGGGCTAATTTGGGCAAATTCCCAATATGAAGTCCACCACAGTACAAGTCAAACAATTTTCCCAAAATGGCTATTTCAGATCAAAATGGCGGACTTCCTTTTCAATTTCCTACCTTGGTCCTTCAGATTTTTTTTTACGTGTCCTGCTATGATAGATATGTCTGCCAAATTTTGTGTTGATAGGTGAAACTGGTGTCAGGGGCAAAAAAAAAATGCAACTTTCCTGGAGGCTTGCAAAAATTGGGATGTTGCTGACCCCAAATTGATTCATTACGAAACCCAGGAGGCCCTTAAAATGAGGCGAATCAATTGGCTCGTAAGATGACTTTGATGCATTAACCACAGGATCAGGAGAATTTCGAGATGGTGGAGCACTTGCAAGCGGCCCACGCTGAGCTGCAAAAGCGGGAGCGGGGGCTGCAGCAATGGAAGGACCTCTTCAGTGCCATTGGCGTGGAGCTGCGCAAAGCCCAGGAAGGGCAGGCGGCTCTCCTCGTCGACCTGGCCTGCGTCCGGGAGCTTTGCGCCAGACTGGACTCGGACAAGGAGCTCGCCGCGTGCGAGCTTACATCCAAGAGCGTGGAGCTCGACACGGTGAGACTTCGCTGTTGTTTGGTTTTTTTTCTTAGCGCGAGAACGTCGCAGTATATTTCTCTTGGTTCTCCAGGTTCGATCGGAGACAGAGCTGCTGAAAAAGCAACTGGAGAGCGAGAAGGCGACCGTGCACAACCTTGAGACGCTCCTGGCCACCGCTCTTCAGAAGCTCAGCGACAGAGAGGCCAAGCTGAGGGCGCTACGAGACAGGCTCACCCCTGCTAACAATATGACGTAAGGCAAAAACTTCACATAGCTGACTCTAAGTCGTGCTGCAGGGGTGTAATTTGATCATTTGGGAGCCCAAAGCAAACCCGGTCATTGCACTGACAAGTTTTCACCTCAACACAAGATCTATTGATATCTGTTACAATTATATGACACCTTAAGTTACTACATGCAGTCGCGTATCTGTTTTGACTATGTTCCCCTTTCCCCTGCCCATGAATAATACTTATCACTAAAGATTTTGAATATCAATTAGTCTTATGATTGTAGGTTATCATCAACTAAAAAGTGTAAATTTGCAAAAATTGACAGGAACAAGTGAATCATCGCAATGCTTTCGCTGTAATTGATAAGGTCCTTTAAAAAAATATGTTTGCTTTCTTCTTCTTCTCCACTATGGTAACACTGCATCATAGTCACAAGTTTATTTTGCTGCCGTCTTCCTGAATCAAGTCTGCACACGCGCAATAAGCAGATGGAATAGTCCATTGCATGAAAAGGGAAGGAGGTGCATCGAAAGGACACTGATGGATTGAATGATAGAAGTATCTTCATGCAATTTAATGTGTTTTTAAGCCAGTGAATTTAGAATTTAGGTAATCAAGATGCTAATAAACAATCTTGGTTAGTGGTACAATATCTGTCTGGTATTTGATTGTTTGTTATGAACATTTCCACTGCTTGTTTTTTTTCTTTTGAACCTGTTTGGTGGTATTATTTCATGTACAGTACAGTGAAAATGCCAAATTCATACTGTAGTTAAATGGCTAATTTAGCCGCGAGAGACTCCGGTTTTGCGAAACTACACCTTTATTTTCAATTGTCTGCTCCAAACGGTCATTATCCAAGGCTGCCGACACTCGTCGAGTAAAACAAAGTCAGGGTGGTTGACTTGCGTCTTTAACATGTCGAGTCTTTTCTTGGTTTCCAAACAGAGTGAATGTAGATACAGGTTAATAGCATCACTTTATAAACAGGCATGTTTTAATTGGTTGTTTTGATGGTACAAGCAGGAAAAATGGAAACAAAACGAAATGAAATGCCCACTGTAATTACAAAATGGCGGCTAACAATTTGTTGTTCATCAGCGGCGACTGCAACCACGCGAGGGAGGTGGCCAATCCTCAAGTTCCTCAGCGACAGGCGAACGGCCAAACGAACGCCAGATCGACCGGGGAGCAGTGAGCTACGCAGGTGACGCCTTTCACGCAACACGCGCAACTTGTAGCACAAAAAGGAGACGCATTTTTTTTTCTTCACATTTGAAAACAAATTGATTGACACACATCCTATTTTATTGGCTTCGGTCAAATTAGCCTGTCTCGTGCAAATAAACCGGTGTTCACCCAGCCCCCCTCTACGTCGAGTATGGCTTTCGTTAGCATGAAGGCCAGGGGCGGAGCTAGGGTGTTGTGACAAGGCGAGCGGCTACTACTTGCGTAAGCAGATCCCAGAGTGTGAAGAAAAACAGCGAGCACCCATGAAGACCATAAAAGTGTGGATTGTGTTTTCACTCGTGGTGGCAGCACTTCATCACCAAGCCGCAGAATTACACTCGTCAATTAGTGTGCGAATTGTAGCGCGTTCAGAGGACACGTAGCCCAACACAAATCATTGTCCAGAAAACTCGACGCACAATGTGGCGTTACATTGATGACACCCCGCATCCTGAGATTATTCATTCTCATCCAATCGGCTTTTCTGGTATCTTGTCATCCTTTCAGACGTGAGCTTCAGGGATTGACTTCCAGTGAAGAGCACCACTCGAAGAACGCCTTCCATAAATGAAGCTTTAGACCTGCTGACTGGAACGTACTACATTAGGGGAGCCTTAACTGGACATTAATGAGGCTGTTAAGTGTCTACATTGTCAGTAATGGTTATACGGCTTCTTGGAAAAGGCGGCAGTGGCTCTGCCTATTTGGACATGGCTTTGGATTCAAATCGGGAAAATGGGACTGGTTGCTGTAAACACTAGTTCATTTCCTAAGCACAGGACAATCAAAAGGATTATATTTTATATGTATTATTTATTTTTAGATTTCCTCGCCTTTATGAGTCCTCTCTCCCATGTTTTTAATGTTTACTGGTAGTATGATAGGAACTTCAAACCTGTGTGACGCTAAAGAGCAAGGCTCATGCAGACAGCACAAACAAAGCAATAGCGTCAAATTCTTACACTGGAACCTTGGAAGTTGAACGCGATTATGGAGACATTGATTGATTCCTCAAAGGGAATAATGTCAACCGAATTCATGTGTTCAAACTGTCGCCATCTGAAAACTCAAGAAAACCCTTCTTACCTATGTATAATGCGCAACATCAATTTGCTGCTGTCCATATGCTCAAAACGTAGTATTATCCATATTTTATTAGGTTTTTCAAAGAACTATTCTGCTCCGTGTGCATGCGTGGACCTAATTCTATCGGGGTTTTTCAGGCCATGCATAATGTCAAAAAGCTGAATTGTTGCTTAATATCGCAGAACTGCAACCAAAATGTATTTGGGCATCACTAATTATGCTCCCTTCCCCATCTAAAAAAACCAGAATGAAATTCCTCATTTTTTATTTTGATGGACGTTAAAAGATTTCCTCTTCATATGCGCTCACTACAGAAACACCTGAACGTAGCTTAATGTCACGAAACTGCCAGCATTCGTCAACAAGATGTATGTGGGACATCTCTACCCTCTTAAAATACCAGAAAGAAATGCCAAATATTTTGGATGTTATGGATTTTTATATCAATAATGGGTCTGGGAAGAGGCCTTGATTCTCAGGTGAGCTAATATGTATACATTTTTAACATTAGACATTAGATATCATTTTGGAATGAAAGTACACCTTTTTCACAACTTCTAGGTACTGGTAAGCATATGTGAAAGATTAATTTATTTTTTTTCCATTTTCCTTATGCCCATGTATAGTGCACCCCATCAGCTTTTGATAATTTGGGGGGGGGATAAAGAATTGAGCATTATATAAGAGAAATGACAATAATATTTTGTCAGCAAGCTACATATCAGATAACATGAGCATCTGTGCGCTAAACTGAATTTGTGTAAGTAATGAATACATTTTGAATGAATTGTGTAACTCAATTTGCACGGAGATTGGCATCTCATGGGATGATGAAGGTTTGACTTTGGAAGAGTATTTTTTCACAAAATGTTTGGTTAAGCTCCAAATTGCACCACTTTTGGGGGTATTTGACTTTGTAAATTCCACTATTGATAGTTGAAAGATGATTAATGCTGTACAGCAGGATTTTGAAAATGTGTTTGCTCAATTACACAGAAATGAAGAGTCTCTAATTTGTGTGGTTGTTTACTGATTACGGTAACACACAGGATATCAGTCCGAAATCCATCGAAAAACTATCAATGTTTGGGTGAAATAAGGATTTAATCCCAATACAACTCAGGCAGAATTTAGCCTCCCACAGTTTGTCTGGTGCACATGTACAGACACGTTTGTGTCTTACGTTTGTTTGCCAGTGAACATCTAAATGACTTCAAGAAGGCTTGGAAGAAGAAAGTGCTCTGGTCAGATGAAAGCAATGTGGAGCTTTTTGGCATTTACTCGATTTATTGTGTTTGGAGGCGTATGACTCAACAACAAACAAAAAAAAAAGCATGGAGGCAGGAACATTAACTTAAGCGTATAACTAACGGTCATGGAGTGGCCTAGTCAGGCTCCAAAACCTCAACACAAAAGAAAACCTACGGCGAGAGCTTCATCTTAGCGGTTTCCAGGCGACAGCTGAGAAACCCGAAGTATTTAGGGAGTAAGGAGAAGTTTTATCACAAGATTTGACAGTATATTGGCCTCTAAATATGATGAAGTCGCCTTTTACCCCAAAGTTGGGATCACGAGTATTGGTTGATTTGTGCCGCATAAGCAACAGTCTGTGGCAGCCAGAATTGACAAAAACGTGTGTATTTTGTATTTTTTTTTTAAACGCATTTTCAACTTCTGTTTGTCACCATAATCCAAAACATCTGTAACAATTGGAGACTGAAGACTTCTTTGTTGAGTGAGCAATTTTACAAACGCACAAAGGGATCCAAATAATTATTTCCTCCCACTGTATACGATTTAAAAACGTGGAAACTGAGTGAAAATAATCCACAGGCTGCTGACGTAATGTTTGGTGTGCGTTTTAGCCGGCTACACAAAAGCCACGAGACATCTTGGGTACAAACGTGAACAGTCTTTATAGAAAAGTAGAAAAATATAGGAGAGTACGAATTTACAGAGGAGCGGAGTCTGTCGCTGAAACAGAATTCAGTAAGTGATCGATCGTTGGCAACACTCAAAATATCCGCACTCCTTACTACTATTGGGCATCCGCATCTTCCTTGACAATCGTGCCATGTTTTGGGCGGGTCAGTCAAAAAATATAATACAGTATAGTGTTGAGCCTCAGAACCCGATACAGGGTCGCAGTCAGTGGATGTGTGGCGCAAAGGTCACCCAACTCAAATTTCATTGCGATGGTTCTGTCACGTTTGGCTGTTTTGCTCAGTGTGCGGCGGGCCTAAATTAATGCACAATTCATCTTTTAAATGCTAATCCAGTTCACTTTATTTATGTATGTATTTATTTTTTATTTTTTTAATGCCGGCAGTGCTCCGCGGTCGTGTTGGGAAGCGGATACGCAAAGAGGGAGAAGTCTAAAATGTATTTGGGCAGGAGCTCCCTGAGAAGCTTCTGCGGCAGGCTGCAAAGATAGTAGTGCAGCGTCTCCGCCGTCACGGGCTTGTACCACGCCTGCCTCGCCGGGAAGCTGACGTGCGGCGGCACCCCGACGCTGCGCAGCACGAACTCGGCATCCCGCTCCAGGTGCTCGTAGGAGCCTATGAAGTCGTAACGCAACGCGCACGGCTGGCACAGGTTGTACATGGGCATCCAGTGCTCGTTCATGCGCTCGGCGTCCTCGTCCAGAAGGTAGCGGACGAACTCGGCAAAGGTCACGTCGTCGCCGGCGATGCGCAAGCTCTTGCCGGCGCGGTTCTTGCGGTAACGCTTGACGATCTCCGCCCCGTACTTGCGCTGGTACGACTCGATCTCGCCGAACTTGTTCCTGTACGCGGAGAGCAGGCGCTCCATTGGCTCGCGCACGAACATGAACTTGAAATAGTGCTGCAGACGGTAGCGGATGCCCTCCGGTTTCATCGAGGACAGGAAAGTCAGGTCCCTCATGTGATCCATCTTGATCTTGACGTCCACGCTCTCCAGCGCGCCGCCCAGCACCTTCAGCACGCGCTTCCAGTTGGAGCAGGCCACCTTGGGCACGTAGCAGTACAGGAAGCGGTACTCGTCGTTGACCAACACGTGCTGCAGCAGCGTCCTCCTTTGCTGCGGCGTCAGCGACCACAGGCTGTGCGGCATGTTCTTCTGGCTGCACATGGACGTCAGGGTCCGGTTTCGGATGTCATGGAGGATCTGAACGGGATTACAGTCAGGGCGCAGGTGAGCATTTTTGCAAGATTTGCCAGCAGGGCCTTCTCTGATCTACATTTCCAATTGAAATGATCATATTTCTTCCATGAAATGGTATTCATTTGTTCCCAACAGTCTATTCTCATCATTTTATAGCATTTTTCTTTGTTGCACTGTTTCCAGTTCTTGTGGAATATATATATATATCTTTTTTTTTTTTTTGTCTAATCAGATTGCAGCCTCAATGTGTTTGCCATGTGAAGAATTCTAGCCGAATTTTTCTAGCCTTGCTGAAATTAGCCTGTTTCGCGGAGGTCCTCTACTCCGGGGCCAACACTGGCTCCGCTTTTCGTTACCATGATTCCGGAGGTGGAGCTAGGGGGTTGTGACGAGGCTAGCGGTTACAACTTGTGGAAGCTGCAGCCCGGCATAAAAATATTTTGTACAGATATTGCAAACCTTTCATATTGGGCCTTTTTACTTATCAGAGTTGAATCATTACTTGTGCTTTTTAGCATTTATAAACTACTTTTGCCACTATTGTGTATATAATTGACAGTAAAACTTCATTTTTACTTTTGTAGTAAAACTTTTTTTGACTTTTCTACTTTTACTTCTGGAGACGAATTAGTACTTAAGTAATAAGTACAGGAGTTAAACCACCGCAAGTAAGTAAGTGAGTAAGTAACTATTTCCACCAGGTATAGACTAGTGAGAACTTTTGCCGCCTCTGGTTATTAACGCCTACCTAATAATATGAGCACGCTTAAGTCTATAACTTGCACCAATAACCCCCACACCCAAGAAGCCTGGCAGCTCGACCCCAGCCCTTACCTGCAACTCCACGTCCTCCGCCGCAGGCTCTCGTTGGCTGGTGTGCTGCCGGCCGACGTCCAGCCTCCTGCTTCCCCGGGGCGAAGGTGTCTTTACGCCGCTGAGCATTCCTTTCTCGATCATGAGCAGCAGGCCTCCGGAGGCGACGATCACCACGAACGTCAGCACGGACGGCAGCACCGCGGCGGAGGAGTGGCGGCGCGCCGCCGAGCCCGAGCTCCGAAAGTCGGGGGCCCGACCGCCGCCGCTTCTCTTCGCCGAGTCCGGCCTTCGGGGAGCCATCCGCCGGGGCGTCCGAGCCGCTACAAGCCGCCTCTGTGAACGTTGTTCCTCAAGATAACTGGCCCAGGATCACCAAACAAAGGGCTTGGAATGGATGGATTTGTCTTTTTTTTTTTTTAACCTACCACGTACCCATAGTTAACTTTTACCCAGACAACATCCACGCGTAGCATTTCCTGTGAGATTTTCAAAATAAAACGCCCAAATTAGTTTGACACGAGAAATCAAGTAAGAATGTACGTAAGCGTATTTTATTCATTTGGATAAAAAAAAAAAAAAAAAAAGCTCCCGTTTTTCTGAATAATTTTTTTAGGGCTTTGTTTTTTTGAATATTTTTTTCTGTTTTTCTGACTTTTTTTCTCCCTGTTTTATGACTATTCCCCCCCCCCCCCCCCCCCCCCCCCGTTTTTCTGAATTTTTTTCTGAGTTATCGGGACACATCGAACTCACGCGATAACCTGCAGTTCGCAAGTGACTCTTTGTGGACTTCGTAGTCAGCAACATGACCGTCGTATTTAGTTTGATCAAGTTTTATTTTGATATGGGTTTAAGAGACTGGGAGATACTCCTGTCTTTGAGTCACATAGATGGTATTGTTATTAGTCATTAGAAAAAAATTGGTCAGAAAAATAGAAAAAAATAGTCCGAAAAACAGGAGGGTGGGGGGGATTACTCAGAAATAGTCATAAAACAGGGGGGTCAAATTTGACAGAAAAATTGAGAAAAATAATTCGTCAGAAAAACAAGAAGTTTTTTGTTTTTTTTATCCAAGTGAATGCAATACGCTTCCGTAAGAATGATTAGAGGGAATGGTTAAAATGTTATTCGGGAGGGAAATACGAACTCTAATAAAAAACAAAAAAACATCCGGTTGGTAATTTCAAAATTAAATATTATTGAAAGCGTAAAATAAACTCGCATTTTACTGTCACGTCGTAGCTTCCAAGTTTAATTCCTTCCGTGATCAAGCTGAGTTGACTTTTATATCAAATCAATTTCCCCCATTGAAGTCAATTGAAATGCTATTAATCCATTCCCCCCCCCCCAAAAAAAAACTTTTTGTTTTGTTTTGTTTTCAATACAAAAAAAGCACTGCACTGTAAAATATAAAACATAATAGAAGAGAATGTAGGCTGGTTTTACAATCAAGCCAAAAGTCACACACATGCAAACACACACACACACACACACAGTTCTGCTAGATGTGCCCTATGATTGACCGGTCCACTGCTTTTTACTCAAAATCTGCACCTTTACTTTTTTTGCTGTAACACTAGATGCATTAAAAATGACATTTCCGTGTCTGCACATTGACCAATGCCGTTTGAAATCAGAGCATTTGTGTGAGTACTTTCGTTATCTAGTATACCATAGAAATGACTGATTCTCAAATGAAACTCAAAAGCTTTCAAAACAAATCTGTTGCCGCGCGGAACACTGCACTGTTACGTCTCGTACTACACGTCAGTAATGTTGAGCCCGCGCAGTCTGCCCCCTCCCTGAAAGCCTATTAGCGTGAATTGAGAAGACCAGATTCCAATGTTGTTAATCCTTTGCACACAACCCGCAACACGTTTCCCAGTATGAATTGTCGATAATAATTGATTCTAGATTCCGATATTATAGATATACATTCTGGTGTTTTATTGTAACTTTTGAGCCAAAGACCGGATGCTTGTGAGTGGCAAGGCCTTCTCTGCTGGCCTTAACACTATCGGAAGCATTGACCTGGATTTGCCTCAAGAATGCCTCTGCTAGCTTAATGCTAACACATCATGGAAAACACCATTAACAGGCTAACAGTTAGCATCGATAGTAGTGGTGTTATAAACCTGTAATAGCTATCGGCGACAAATGGTGGCGCAACACATGTAGACAGACAATATCACAATACTCAAAAGGCATATATTCTTTATCCTCTGGGGGGGGGGGGGGGAAGATTCATATTATTGCAGTTTACTGAGTCCCTAAGAGTAGTGGTGACTCTCATTCGTTTGTGTCTGTATGACTCTTATTATACTGCCCCCTGGTGGCCTAGGTGAGCACACCAGAAGGAGCAGCACAGTGAATGAATTGAAGCATGAAATCATTAAACGTGCAAACTGTTTAATGAACATTCTATTCACTTTTGTTATTTATTGTAATATCTGTTTTTGATCAAGTACAACATTTGCAATAACGATGTCCCTTTGATGAACACATTACGTTTTTTTGTTTTTATTCGTGGGAGTTTGAGGCTGAGGTTGAAACGGATTAATGGCATTTCAATTCATTTCAATGGGGGAAGGTGACTTAAATCAGTGTTACCCAACCTTTGCTCAGCCAAAATCCATATTTGACTTAAGTAAAATATTAAAGCACACTGCCAAACAAAAAAAATGTAAAAAAATCAATAAAAAAGTGGGTACACAGGTTAATTATGTGCCTGTTATCTCGTGGAAGAGCATTTCAACGTTTTGCCTGTCACTATACGTCGCTGGCAAAGATCGAGGATTATTTGTAGAAAAGAATTTTCGTACAAATTTTGCATGTGAAACTGAATAATAAATGTCTCACGGCACAGTAATGTGCTACGTTTTCATAGTGACCCCCACTTACCCCCCTCCTTTCCTTCTTTTCTGCCTCCCTTGTGTGCACCACCACATCCTCCTCTTCCTCCTCCTCCTCCTCCTCTTCTTCCTCCTCCTCCTCCTCCTCCAGGCGCGTGCAGCTGTGCGTGTGCGTGCTTCTCGCTGTCTGGTACGCGCATCATCATCATCATCATCATCATCATCATCACCGCCACCACCATCCTCCTCATCCTCGGCGGCAACAAAAGCGTCGAAGAGAGACAAGAGAACAGGAAGGAAGGAAGGAAGGAAGGAACCGAGCGCGCGATCGCCGTGAGTCTCCTCCTTTTTTTCTAACCGCCGTGCGATGACCTTGTCACCGCATCCCCACACCTCCATCCATCCTTCCATCCCTCCAGCCGTCCTCCCTTCCCCTTCCCCTTCCCCTGGCGGGCGCGCGCAACGTGCGTCAAAGCGTGGAACGCCCTTGTGCGCGGGCCTAATTGCCAAACGGCTTTGTGAGCGTGCGCGCGTGTGTGTGTGTGTGTGTGCTGCCAAAGCATCCAGACAGCCCGATATTTAAATGCCAGCAGCAGCGTCATATGTACCAAAAAAAATCAAATAAATACAGGGCCACAGTTGTTGTTGTGTGGTGTAATGGACGCGTGGCTCGGAGCAGCCAGTCATCTGCCATTTAAAAGCTTTACCTATTTTTATTTTTTTTTTTCAGTGGCGTCTGTTTGTCATGAAGACAATGCATCATTTTAGAGATGTGGAGGTTTGGAAGGCCGATGATTGCACCCCCCATACTAACACCCTTCCCTCTCTCTCTCTCTCTCTCTCACACACACACACACACCCTGATGAAAATGAATTCACACGTTTGTTTTGTTTTTGTTTTTTTAATTGACTGTTTTATTTCAAAGCCGTTACAATCGATGCTGCATTATTGCCACGGTTGTTGTCGGCAGGATGACAAGACGACATGCTCCTTGTTTGATTCGCAGAGCGCTCAGAGACAAGCCGCTCACTGTACGGATTCATCTCTCACAGTTATGACCGAGTTATGTAAAGGCCAGCGCGGATTGTTATGCTATGAAGAGCAGGTGTGTGCGGTCGCGAACAGCCGTTCTGCACGATGCAGGTTGACGGAGTCCTCCGGGTACAGATGCCTGACCGCAAGGAGGGACCATACGGGACCGGGTTGAAAGCGTGTTGTGTAATTCTAAAAACAAATGAAAATTATAATCAGTGATGACCCACCTCCCGCCCCACCCCTCGCCTTGTAGTTTAGTAGCCCTCGGACCAGTGGCGGTTCTAGACCGATTTCAGTAGGGTAGGCAGGGGGGGGGGGCGGTCCGGTCCAGTCACTTTGTTGGTACATATACAGTAAATCCATTGATAGTGGGGGCAAGCACAGTGTTGGGACAAATCTTCGAAAATGATCATCAAACTTTGAAACCATGCTCCGCCCATTGACGGCGTTGACAAAAAAGATGGGCCATTTAGTATCGGCCATCTGTTTTAAGATATCCGCTTGTAATTGGGGCTCATTCGGGCTAATTTCCTTGTAGGAGTTTATCAAAATACAAATCCTGGAATTGGCGCAAAATGGAAGGTTTGAACCAAAATGGCCGACTTCCTGTTCGTTTTCAGGCATGTTTGGTAATTTTGTTTTCATTGAGTGAGTTATGGGGGGGTATGTTCGATTTCACTAAAATCCCAAATGTTTTCATTAGTGAGTTTTCAGGTATGCTGGGGCCCCACAAAAAGCCGCTAAATTTGTCAGAAGAAGAATAATAATAAACAGTGATTCAAATGAAATTGGAGGTTCCTCCAAAAAGCCTCAAAATGTTTACGCCACGAATAAACCAATCCAAATGTTTGTTTCGTGACTTATCCTCACTTTGAGATCTCGAGGGGGGGAAAAGTATTGTTTTCTACGATGCTAAGATGGGAGACAGCTGTGCTCCACGCACGCTCGACCTTTGTGCCTCACCCCTGTCTACAATAACAAAAACAAAAGCATTCCATTATGTAGCGGAAAATAACATTTAGATTGCTGCTATTGTCCACATGATGTACAGGCAGCACAGGTCAAATTAAAGGAAAAAGCTCAATCGCTTTGCATCAGTTGTCATTCAAAGCCATTAGTTGTTGCTGTGATATTGCAGGAAATGGACTTCTTAATTGCTCAAATACAAATAATTGCCGTCTCTGGAGGGCCTGCCCACCCGTCCAGTATCTCGTGGCAACACCCTAGTTCTGCCCCCGTTGTCATAGCGATAAAAGCCTGTAATGTAAACACCCTACCTCAAATAAACAAATCCTATTCAGCTCTAAAGACAAGCTTGATTGAAAATGTAGTTAAACATAACACTCACTGTAAACATGGGGGCGCTAATATTTTTAAAAACAAACACCTCACCTCAAATAAACCATTTACTCTTGGGACAGTAAAAAGAATACCAGGCGGTTCCACTAGGGGGCAGTACATACCGTTACCACCTTACTTTACGTCATCTGATGCCACCTTGCGTCTGGTCTTTACCGCAACGTACATTACCTTTAAAGGAGAGGTGGCATCTGTAAAGCTGATGTTTACTGTGAAGTTGAATTTGAGGAACTTGGCCCCATGCATACTTAAATTATATACAATATCAGTAAATATTATGATAAAAATGCATCAGTACAAAAAAAACACACAAAAAAACAAGCAAAAAACAAAAAATGCATGCCACTTTGCAGTTGTGTGAATAAAGTAAAAAAAAAAATACAACAAAAATGAAATGAATAAAATATGTTTTAAAATAATAACTGAAAATGAAACAATAAGAAATAAAATAAAGTACAAAACAATTCAATTAAATCAAAATGCCATCAAATAAAAAAAAATGTATGAAATAAACCTTAAAATACAAATATTTGCTGATTGTAATATAATTAAATAGATAATAATCAACTCACCTGGCCACAATTTGAGGAAAATAACAATCGTAACTGCACCTTAAATGTTAATTGCGGTGCCCCACATGATCAAACACCATACGCGCACACGTGCGAGCACGCCTTTCTGTTCGGCGACACAACCGGCGGCTTTGTGCGCGTCGGCCGATGCGAAGGATGAATGCCCTTCTGTTCCACCGCACTGTGCCTCTCCAGCTGCGGGACAACGTGTCACTTTGTGCCTCCTCCGGACACAGCAGTGCTATCGGAACGCGCGCACGCACACCAAATAGATCAGCTGACCAGCTACAATATGAGACTATGAAGTCGTGAGCACTGTAGTGTACCACACGCACACACACACACATGCAGCCGAGTGTCACTGCATGTGATACCTGACTCCAGGTGATGCCCTAGTTGCAAAGTGACAGCAGGCAGGTGGAACACTCCCCAGATAACATTGCACACAGAGCTGGACGGTAAGAAGGCCTTTTTATATATCCAAAACAATGACAACAAAAACACATGCAGATCCTTAAGATCTCATTGCATCTTCTCCTTTTTGCATTTGTTTTGTCATGTGTTTTTTGTTTTGCGTCCGGGGGGGGGGGCTGTCTGTTGTGTTCCGTGCACACTCCAACGCTCCGCTTAACCGCCGAGCGGAAAATCTCATGTCATGCGATACGCGGCGACACGCTGCCCAAAAAACTCTACAACGTCGTTCACTACTTGGTCTGTACTGACATGCAGAATTTCTGTGACACCCCCTTTAAAAACCCCGATGGGAAATGAGGCGCTCAGAAGGAAAAAGCCTCCATTGTTGTTGTTGTTGTTTGCTCTGCTTTGAATGAAGACACATTGTGCAGTTCTGCTAAAACTGCCCGTTTTGACCAAAATCTAGAATTTGTTTCTTCTGACAATTCCAGTCATGGCTAAAAACATTGCCAGTGTTTTTAGCCATGACTGTATAAAAAGACGCGAAACACCTTTTTTTCCCGAATGTCTGACATAAAATCCAACTCAACTTTTCCTCTTTTAGGTCAATTAAAATTACCGAAATTATTTCGATTTGCTGAATTCCAGAATAATGAAAGAATGACTTTTTTTGGACAAGTATATACTATATAATGGACAATACATTCATGGGTAACATGATTTATGGGTTTACAATTGGAAATGATTTCTTATTGTCATTACAGTGGTGATGATTACTACGGCGACTAATGATTATTCAAATAATTACAGCCCTTTTATGTTTGCATTTTTTTGGGGCATGTTGAGATACATTTGCAATGTGTTTAAAAGGAGTCTTTTAATAAGTTTGAAGCATGTTTGAGGGGTAAAAGTGTTTTCAAAATGGGCCTTTATCACCCATCGCGGGTGGGTTGGGAACGTATCCACCGCAGTAAACGGGGGTTCACTGTCGTGTCTGACAGCATCTGGTGGCGTTTGTTTTTTCTTTTTTGTCGCCTCACCACCCTTCCTCCATGCCACCTTCCATGCCACCCTCATGTTCCACGTGACCCGTGATACTAACAAAGGCAAACCTGCTGTTCTTGTGTCTCTTGTGACCGTTTCCTCCCGCCAAGCCGCCGCCGTCGCAGAGGCCTTCGAGGCGTCCGTGGGTCTCAAAGTTTGAAAACGAGCCCGCCCATGTTCCCTAAGGTTTTACTGCACTGGTGCGCGGCGCTGTCGAGCTGCGCGGCCCAAATAGGTAAAATCGTGATGTCCGTCTGCTTTTTTTTTTTTTTTTTTTGCTGCTCTTTTGCTGCTGGTTATGGCCGCCGGGAGCTGCTGGTCGACGCGCCAGAGCCACGCTTTGCGATGCTTTTTTGCGTCCGGCACGCATGGCCGCTCACCGTGCTTCCTCCCATCTCATCTCCAGCTTCCCGATTTGCCACGTGAGGCATTTTTTTTATTATTCTTTTTTTTGCAACTGTTGGGACGGAAGATGACGTGTTGTGTCACTTCCCATGCATCCGGAAAGTATGCACAGTGCTTCTGCTTCACCTTTTCCGCATTTTTTCATGACAGCCTTTTTCCAAATTGGAGTACAGTGTTCCCCCTATACATGACGATTGTTTTTGATCGAGCCATCGTTTATATCAGGGATGTTGGATGCCACCATTTTTCAGACTGATACCAGTATGAGTATTCACTCTTGAGTACTCGCCGAGTCTGGCTACCACCAGCGCTTTTTGATACATACGTTTTAGTTAACACAATGTGAACAAAGGCCTTTCTTTTCCGACGCACATGATGATGTGCCCATGTGCCGCCGCAGTGTAGCGCCAACTACTGGCGCGGAGGACTTACTCGATGTCAGATTTGTATCGGCTACCCGATGCGTCGAAATGAGGCCGGTATGGGTCCGACCGATACTGATACAGCGAACCCACGTTTTTGACGGGGGATACATTCCACACCCATGTGAAAAGCCACGATATAGAGAGACCACATAAAGTCGTTTCAACTTATTAACACAAATGTTTGAAGGTGTTCTCTACCTCCCCTTCCTTCCATCCTTCACTCCTTCCTTCTTTGCTTCGTTCCTTCCATACATCCTTGTTCCTTCCTTCCTTACACATGTCTTCTTTCATAAATGCCAATTTTACTCCCTTCCTTCCTTTCGTACCATTTTGTATCCTTTCTTCCATCCTTCCTTCCTTCATCCCTTCTTCCTTGCTTTCATACAACTGTATTCATGTTTCCTTCCCTACATCCACCCTTCCTTCCGTCCTTCCTTTTTTCCTGTAATACGTCCTTGTATCCTCTCATACTTCTTTTTTCCTCCCTTCCTTTTGTTCCTACATCCTTGTTTCCTTCCATCCTTCTTTCAGACCATCCTTCCTCCCTTCCTTCCTTAAATCAGTTAATTTTAAAAGTGTATACCTACTTTCGGCCCAGCCTGCAGATTGTGATGTACCGTGAGACTGCTTCTTACAAAATCACCCCACCCCTACCCATCCTTAATTCAAGCCTCCCCCATCTGCAGTTGAGTAAATTCCCACGCTTCCTTCTTCTCGCCCCAGCCGAGGTGTGCTGCGGTGCGACCATGGCGACGGGCGCCACGGAAACCGAGCACGGCATGCTTTTAGAGCTAACCCAGTCTAAAGGCACAGGTAAAAAGGACCTGATTATCTTAAAACTCATTCACTGCCAGCCATCCCAGTTAACATGGACATTTGACTTCTAAAGCCGTCAATGGCAGTGAATGTGTTTTAAAGAGACAGTGTTGTTGTTTTTGTCCAACACCTTCCCCACCCCCACCCCCACCCCCACCCCCGCATCTTTATTTCTTTAAAGAGCTGCATGGTGTGCTTTGTAGTGATGCAACACTTTGACTTTTCCTGCTTTTGCCTGGTGGTTTTGAATCTTGGAGGGGGACGCTTAGATGGAACCGAAGGCCTCCTGCTGGTTTCCCGCCAACCTCCCTCGGGCTGACTTAGCTTCCACCTGATTGGCCGCGTCAGATGTCCGTCCGGCGCGACGAACCATCAGGGGCCCTCCGGACGGCTCGAACACAGGAAAAAGAGTGGCTGGTCCTTTCTCGTTTCACGCATGAGTGTGTGAGCCGGCCCTCGGCATTAAGGTCTTTCTTTCGTGGGCCCGAGAGACTTGGGAAAGGGAGAGACGGGGAGAGAATAGACAGACAGGCAGAAATGTAAAGGGGAATCATGCGGACACGTCACGAGCCAGTATATATTTTTTGTTTGTTCTTGTTTTTCTTTGTGGGGATTGTGTTGTTACTTGTGTCCGACCCCCAAGAAATGGATTGCACATTGTCAAGATGGTATCGCTCTTAGGGTCACTGAGGCACACAAACCACCTGACCACAATCAGGTGGCAATCCTTCAGGGGGTAAACAAAACAAATGTGAATACCCAATTTGACCCGCTCAAATGGTATAAACCCAGGTTGCCGTGCAGTGTATTTTGGGGTCTCGCTACCTGCTAGCGGTCCATTTCAACTTGGTTTGACTCCACAGATGTTTCTGGGTTAATTTGACCTGAAACGTGTCGAAAACCTGTTGAAAATGTTTCCTAAATGTGTGAGGTGAAACATTTTCATCGTAAATGTGGATGAAAGCGGCGAAACAGACGATGGTTCATCCCGAAAATGGACTTAATTCACTCCCAGATGGGTCAGTTTGACACGCGACATGACAGGTGGATTAAAGATGATGTTGCGCCACAATGTTGTGTGCCTCCAAGTTTATAACGGCCATAATAGTCCTTAATAGGTAACAGGTTTATGATGCATTTGTATTTAAAAAAAAATAAGGCTAGATTACAGTAGAGGACTGCCTTTCTAACCTGAAGGAGGAAATCCTGTACACTGGAGCACTTTGAAAGGTAGCCATAAAATTATGATTTCATGACTTATTCACATACTTTATGGTTTTGATGTGATGATGTCATGGAGTCATACAGGAAGTGCCACTGGTTTAGGATCAGATTAGAGTAGCGCTATTCCTCGCTTTGCTCACGGGGTTTTCGCTCTCCCCCTTGCGTCCCGTTAAGAAGAAGACTCAACTCTCTTTATCTGCTGTCTTTTCATGTCATTCATCTGTCAATCATTCAAAGTCACACATTCCCCAAAAGCCCCGCCTCCCTTGCTCATTATCTGGCCGGAGATATAAAAACTGATTATAGATACTGCGCCGCTATCACGTGGGTTTTTCTCTTTTTTTTTCCGCCGGCAGAAAAGCGAAGGCGACAGGGCAGGTTCCAGCCCTTGAGACGTCTCTTTGGGAAGAAGAAGCACAAGAGGGAGGCCCAGGGGGACTTTGATGGGGCGCAGCTCAAGGCCAGTTTCTCCAGCGGGGAAGTGTGCAATGGAGTTGTGTCTGACGGCAAGAACGCCAGTCAAAGTCTAAGGTAAGTGGCCCGCGCTATCCAGTGATCTTGCTGGAAAGTGAAAGTGTCGCTATCCATAAACCAGCTGCATTTTTTGCAGTCAGTCAGCAGTAAGGATGAAAAGATTCATGGAACCCGTTGTTGAAAGTTATTTCAATCAATACCGTATTGAGTCTGTTACTGGTCTTACTGGAGACGTTTGAAGACTTGAAGACTCCCTCCCACATGCAATCGTAGCAGGAAATCGATTTGAATGTATAAACTGACTGCGGACTGTTTAGGCGACGCTGTGGTCCTTCTGTCCGCAGAGAGCTGAATCCCGTTGGATCTCGAGCCCTCTCGCACGACAGCATCTTCATCCCGGAGGAGTCGGCCAATCAGGCCGGCCCGGAGCGCACCATGTCCCAGGAAAACGTCTCGGACAAAGTGAAAAATCTGCAGGTGAAGCATCCAAGCACAGAACGTTGGGGGGGGCATATTGCATTCAGTGGGGTGTCGTTTTCACAATTTCCCGTGGTGCTGTTTTGAAATGCAAAAACTGACGGGCAACACAAGGGATGAGCGTTTTACGATCGCACCGACATATACAAAGGTTTCAAGATTACGAATGACGCACAATGGACTCCATTGTGGTCACACGGCACAGGAAGGCACACTCAATTGCCACCATAATTGCTGATCCTCAATTGATCGTTTTATATTGTGGGCCTATAAGTGTTAGTTACTGTAAATCTGACTTTTCTGCCGTGTTTAGTCCTAGCTTGGCGAAACTATCGTGAGCCAAAGCATCGGCAGCAGACCTCCTCACATGCTGTCAATCAAAAATCGAATACAGTTTCTGTTAGATTTGTGATTGGATGAGCAAGTTGCTCTGCGCAATGAAAGTGAGCGTGGGTGACGGCGGAACTTCCGCCTAACACAAAAACAACCTTCTGCCGCGGGAGTTCAGTTGAGCAGAAACTAATTTGATGTTTTTAAGCGTGGTGACTGCCAAATTGAGAATATGCTGTACTCCATTTATCTTCTGTCCATACTCAAAATGTTACCTTGTTGCTCGCGCAGAAGCAGATCGCGCAGACTATCAAGTTCGGCCAGAAGCCCCCCTCTCTGAGAAGAAGCGAGGGGGATGAGATAAGTTCCGAGGAGGAGGAGGCGCCGCAGAGTCCTCTGAGAGTGACAGCGCAGGTCGAAACGGAGCCGTTAAAAGCGGAGACGACGGTAACTCTGACGACTCTTCAGTTTCGTGCCCAGTTTGGTGATGAAGTTGAATCTAGATTTGCATTTTGTCCAGGTCCAAGCGGCTCCGCAAGCGAGATCGCACAGCACTCCTGTGAAGTCCCCCAGGTCCAAAAGTGTCCTTCCGCCCGACGGTACTATCGAGTCGGTTAACCTGGATGCCGTTCCGCAGTCGGTGTCTCTCCTGGACAACACCGCAGCCAAGCATAAACTGTCTGTCAAACCCAAGAATCAGAGGGTTTCACGCAAGCATCGGCGGTTCACACAGGTGAGTAAGCATCATTTTACACCAGGGGTTCAAACATTTGGGTCAAGGGAATGCTTACATGGGAGATTTCTCTGTATGAGGCCACCTTCATAATCCTAAACCATACTTACGCATCCCTACGACCTCCAGGAACTGTCCCTCCCTGGCGTGGTGCAGGAGGACCCGGAAGTGGCAGGTGTCACCACGGAGCACCGACGCAGATCGTCTGCAGAAGAGTACCTGGAAGCCTTCAAGAAGCATCGAGTTGAAGCGGAACGGCTAGACGAGAAGAGGAAGAGGGAGCTGGAGGAAGAAGAGAGGAGGCAGCGAGCTGAGCAACTGAGGATCGAAGAAGAGGAGAGGTGTCGTAAGCAGCGGGAAGAGAAGGAAAAAGAAGAGAGAAGGCTCCATGAGGAAGAAGAGAGAAGGATGAGGAAAGAAGAGGAGAGGAGGCAGCAAGAGGAGGAGGCAAGGAGGCTGAGGGCAGAGCAAAGAAGGAAGGAGGAAGAGGAAGCCAGGAGGCAGCAGGAGCTTGAGGCTCAACGACTATGTTTGGAGGAAGAGGAGATCAAGAAGAAGCAGAAAGAAGCCGAGAAGCAGAGGTTCCGCGAGATCCAAGAGAAACGCAAACTGGATTCGGAGGAACAGCTGAAGAGAATGGCGGAAGATGAAGGGGACAGATGCTCGGATGCTCAGGAGAGGAAGAGGAGAGCTGATGAGCTTCGCTGGAGGGAGATGGAGGAGCGGCAGAGGCCTTTCTCCTTCCAAGTTTCCTCCGGAGAAAAAGAAATCCTCTTTCCGAAAGTTAACCTGACGCCCGTTACGCCCCCCTCGGGCGTCCACGGGTCGGCCGTTTCAAGAGAAGGCATCAGGTCCTCCTCCGAAGCTCCGTACTCCCCCAACCGGCAGACTTCTCCGTACGTCCCCCACACCGCCATCCTGGTGACCGGCACCCAGCTGTGTGGCACCGCCGTCAATCTGGACCAGATCAGGGATACTGCCTGCAAGTCCCTCCTGGGTCTCGTTGAGGACCGCAAGGCCCAGGGAATGCCGCCCGCCAAGACCAAGACGTCGCCTGACTGCAAGTCGGCAAAGACAAAATCCCTCACTGAGCCCACTGAGCCGGACCCGCTGGGTGCAGCTGTCTTGGCTGAGTGGGCCACCATCAGGTCCAAGATATTCAAGGGCGTGGAGGAGGGCAGTGAATACCCAGACCCGAGCAGGAGCCAACCTCAAGCCAGCCATGAAGACCAGCATGACTTTGCCCACACGCACCTGAGGAAGACCATGTCCGCTAGCGCCAAGTTCTCCATCACGCCTGCCAAGAAGAAGTTTGGAGATTCAAACAGGAACTCGGAGTGCTCCTGTCCCAGTGCGTCGGACGATAAAATGGGAGAGGAGGCCATGTCGTCTGACGTGTCCACTTCCGCTTCGCCGGCCACAAGCCGTAAAGCTCAGAATAGGATGAGTAAGAGCGTCCGCCTCATAGATAGACCAGAGGACGAGTGTGTGTTTGCCAAAGACCTTCCATCTTTCCTCGTTCCCAGCCCTGGAGCCAAGCCCGAAGGGCCTGAGTGGAAGGCTCGAGATCGTAGCGGGTCAGCGGAGCCCGAAAGCAGAATTGAGGGTGAGGAACCGAGTCGGGATGGCGAGGAAAAGCCTTCGCCGTTTGGCATCAAGCTAAGGCGGACCAACTACTCGCTCCGGTTCCACAGCGAGCAGTCCACGGAGAAACGGAAGAAGCGCTACAGCGCCGGAGACAGTTTTGATGGCGTCCCCTCGCCCCTGACCCCCATCGATTTGGACTCCGACGCCTCTCCGGTCTTTTCCGACCCATCCAGTCCAACATCGCCTCAGAAAGAAGCCAAGTACTCCCTCGCCTCGGCCTCCCCCGTGTTGTCCTGGGCTGGCTCAGGCAAATCCCTCAGCCCCAAGCCACGATGCGACGGGCACCACGTGCCCTCCAAGCCGTCTCTCTACCACAGACCCCCCGCATCGCCGAAAACCGCCGAAGAAGTTCCCACCTCTCCTCCATCACCGCTGCCTAAAACGAGTCACAGCGAGACCGAGGACTCGGTTGGCCCGAGTCAGCCCACAGCGGTGGCCCAGCTACATCGGAGCAGCCAAGGTCAAGGGGACGACGAGCCCAAGGAGAAGAGATCCTTCTTCCAGTCCATCAACATTCCCTGGAGGGATAAAATGGACAGGAAGACAGAGCTCATCAAGAGAGGTCAGAGTCACTCAGTCCACATAGTTCCTCTCAAGTTTAGGGCTTACATTGGGTCGGTCCTCAGTTTGTGGTGGAATTCCCACAAAAATGTGAACACAGCTCTTTCTCTAAAAACTGACCATCTATTATTCATGTCATATAATTTTATAACACTTGTTTCCCTTGTCGTCCCCTGCAGAGAAACCTTCGCTTCAGAGCAGGCATTCCCTGGATAGCACCAGGGTCCAGGAGAAGGAGGCGGGCCCCTTGTGGATCACGCTGGCGCTGCAGAAACAGAAAGGATTCCGGGAACAGCAGCAGAACCGCGAGGAGCGTCGCAGCCTACGGGAAACCAAGCTGGCCGAGAAGCAATCCCGGGAGCGAGACAGTGTGAGTTGAGTCCACATACCGTGCTGCCATTTGCGACCAGGAGTCACTCTCCTGAGTTGGGTCAAACAGCACTACTCATGTGCAAGGCTAAAAACAACAAATAACGTTTAAAAAGGAGCTGCAGAAGGCCACAAATGACGCCGAGACGCTCACATGTAGACTAACTGACGCCACCTCCTGATGTCACTCATTAGGCCACGCCTCTTACATGCACACATTGGTACATTAAATAATTAGACTTTATGAAACTAGCTTATGTCTTTATATGTTCTATATATTATATTTGTAGTGTGCATTTTTTCTTTCTTCGTTTTTTTTGTACCGCAAAAGAAACGTTCAATCAATCCTCACGTCGGTCTGCAGGTGGGCTTAACGATGACAATTAGCCCCACGGAGACCCGAGGTGGAAGCGGGAGCGTCAGTCCAGGTTCTAAAGCGACGACGCCGGACGATCCCAAGAGACCAGACAGCCTGCTGGGACGGTTCGAGAGGCGAGAGCAGCTGAAGAAAGCCAACACGCTGCCCAGCTCCGTCACGGGTACGCACCGCTGGCAAAAGTACTCACGCGCTGTACTGTACTGAAGTAGAAGATACATACTCCCCCCACCCCCCCCACCCTTTTTACATTTTCTTTCACCTCATCTCATCAACCACGTTGGATGATGGCAACTTTGCCTTCAGTTAGCTTAATGCTAACAAACAATGCAAAACGCCATAGACGAGCTAGCAAATACAACATCAATAGTCGCAGTGTTATAATGCTTTAAGCAATGGATATTTGAACACAAATTGTGGCGCAACACATGTAGACAGACCCTAACAATACTCAAGAGTTATATTTTCTTTATCCTTTTTATCCTGTACGACTAATGTTAGTGCAGTTTACTTAGCGTGACATAAGAAAGGGTGTAGGGTTGTCACGCTTATGCTAGTGCTAACAATGCTAACAAACGTCTTCAAAGTGGGACTGGTTTCATTTTATTCTCGTTTTATTACAGTCTTTGTTCAATTTAGTTTTAGCAAACAGATGCTAATGCTAACATGGCTAAAAGCAAAATGGTTTCAACAGTTGACGGGATCACAACTACAAACTGTTACATTAGTTGTCTTGTTTTACAGCAGAGACAGTTATTTGTACACTAGGATGACTGTAAAATGTTACTTCAAACAAGTCTTACGATGTTGACAATCTTAACATTTCTCCTTTGCTTTTTTTTTTTTTTTTTTTTGCCAGTGGAAATCGCTGACTCCACGCCGTCGCCCCCTGCTGTCAAGGAGGTGTCCAAGCGCTTCCCCGCCATGGACTCGCCACAGGTATCCACCGAGCCCGCCTGGCTGGCTCTGGCCAAGCGGAAGGCCAAAGCCTGGAGCGACTGTCCTCAGATCATCAAGTAACAACCCCACCTCCACAACCTCCCCCATAAACCCTCCTACTCCTACTCACGATGACAGCGGTCCCCAACCACCATACATATATATGTATATGTACATATATATATGGGCTGAGTCGACCACGAATAGCGAAAATCCCTTAATTGACAATTATAGTTACCATTTTTTTTGGGGGGGGGGGGGGGGAAGTGGAGGATCGAGTAAAAAAAAAAAAAAAAAAAGAAATGCAAATAAGCAGTTTTTTGGGCAAAAATAGGTAAAAAAAAAAAAATATCTGCAAATAGGCGCAATCTCAAATGGCGGAATTCAAATATGTGTACAATACGGTGCTATTTTGTCCATATTAAAAACACAAAACAAAGAAATTGTGGTGGTTTTTGAGGGGTCTGGAAAATAGACTCACGCAAGGTACCCCTGGAAGTAGTTTTTATCTGTTACTATGCCGGTCCGTCCAAAAGATTGCTTCCGGTCCGTGGCGCAACGAAACAAAAGTTGGGGACCGCTGCACTCCACTCCACAAACACACCAGCTCTGCATGGAGACGCCACACTACTGCACAACCACTCCCATCACACAGGCTGCATTCAAATATACAAATATTATATGTCAAGGTTGCAAGCATGCGGCTAACACACAAAGACACATTTTTATTCATATTGTAGCCAAACACTGGGATTGTAAATACGCAAAGGCCTCCAACGAAGAGGCGGAGCTTGCCAGTGTTAAGATGGGGGAAAGAGTCACTAAGGGTCTCTTAAAGGGCTAGAAGTGTTATTTCCACTGTGTCCGTGACGGAATGGTGGCGGGAGGGTTCTTCATCCCTGCTCGGCTTCCGGTCACTTCCTGCTTGCTGTACAATGTAGATCCGGGGTGGGCAAAGTATGTGCTCGCGGGCTACGTTCTTTCATCTGGCCTAACGAGCATTTACATTAGCAAGAGTCTTGTAATATTTGTTGTATTAGTTTTACACATTTTCAGCCCTAAAATTGGTCAATTAAAATGGATCTATTCATTTATTTTACGTTATTAGGAGTCCCGTAATATTTCTTGCATTAAATTAGACATTTTCCCCTCTGAAATTGGTAAATTAAAATGGATTTATTCATTTATTTTATTTTACAGGATCAAGAGATATTTGTTGCATTAATTCAGACCTGCCTCTCCCAAAATGATTATATTGATATATTTGTTTTACAATCAAGAGTGCTGTAATATTTGTTGCATAAATGTAGCTATTCTCCCCAAAAACTGCTTAAAATGTAATAATTTGATTTCATGTTGTTGTTGCATTAATTAAGCCATTTTCCACCATAAAAATTGGTAAAAATTTATTCATTATATTTTACATTATACTCATGTAATATTTGTAATATACATTTTGCCACACCCCCAAGTTGCAAATTAATTTACTGTAAATACAAAACAATATTTTTTCATTTGATTTTATTAAATAACTAATTCATTATAATTAAATAAATAAGAGTACAATAAAAAAGCATTAGAATGAGATATTACTATAGTAATAAATAAATATGAAATTATTTGCCTTTTTTTTTAAAACCTCCTCTACAAATGAACTGTGCCAACTTTCTCATTAAATAATTTGCTAATGGATTTTTTTTTAGTAATACAATACAAAAATCTAAATATTTTTATTTGATCAAATAATTAATTTATATTAATTCAGTAATAATACAATCACATACATTTTTATTTAAATTTTGAATGAATGAACTTTAGTAATTATTTCATTTACATTTTTTTAACTTCATCTACGAATGACCTGGACCATGCTTCTCATTAATTAAATTTGCTAATTGATGGAAAAAAATCAATTAAGTAATAAAATATATTAGTAAAATTAAGAATGTGTATACATTTTATTAAACCAGTCGTTGATATAATAATGAAATGAATGGTAAATAACAATAAACCAATATTAATAGATTAAAACAAACGATTTGACCCTTTTTTTTTTTAACCTGCGAATGGCCTGGTCCATCAGCCCTTCATAGAAATTTGAATGTGGACCTTCAGTACAAACGTTTGCCCACCCTTGATGTAGGTCCTGTTTGTAGAGCATCATCATCATCATCATTACTTCCTCCTCTTCGTCAATGTTCTTCCTGCCATAACCATGTGCAACATATGTACTGTATGTAAGACAGAGCCTTGTTTCGAACCTTGCCGGTGTACGCAGTGTTGTGTAACAGAAACAAACAAAAAAAAAGTTTGGTATCATTTGCACTTTTTTGGGGGTCCCACTTAAACTTGTGAAGGGAAGTTCTTAAATGAAAAAAAAAAAAAAAAAAAAAAAAAAAAGCTAGGAATTTAAATAAATATGTCGGAATTGACTGGCTGCTTGTGTGTGCTACTTTGGGAATGTTGCTAATTTTGCCAAACATTGGCGAAAAAAGAACATTTTCTACATGTCCCTTTTAAAGTTTCATACTGTACGTTAACAGACGATACATGTTGAAAAGATCCAATTTATTATTTTAAATATTTAAAAGACCCAATTTATAAAAAAAAAAAAAAAAACATGCATAAATTACAGCTAAATGTCCATTTGTAAACAATACACATAATCATTCCGACACCCGACCACCAAGGAGCGTCCGCACACCACCGGGGAGGAGAAAAGCTCTCCGGGAAGCGTCCGCGAGCAGAGCGCCCGTCCGTCCCGAGCGTCCAGGATGTAGACGGTACCATCGGTGGAAGCCACGGCCACCAGCTCGCCTCGCGTCCCGCCGTCGAAGACGCACGGGCTGGCGAACACTTTGCCCGCCGTCGGGAACGTCCACAGCGAGGAGCCGTCGGCGGCGTTCAAGCAGTACAGTCGGCCGTCGTGGGAGCCGCACAGGAGCCTCTGGAGGTCGGAGGTCACGCACGGCGACGAGAAGACGGCGCCCTCCGTCCGGAACTCCCAAAGCTGATGAGATAAATAGAAAAAAATTATAATCCTTCAAAACGTAACAACCAAGAACATAAAAATGCCCTTTCCAAACATTTCCTTTATTGATTTGTTTGTAGTTTGTTTGTTTATACAATAACAACAACAACAACAATAATAATAATATATACATTAAAAATTATACAACCATACAAAAATCAAGTTTAAATACATTTATTACCTGGAAAACAATACATTAATATATAAATTGCTAGACAAAAAACATGTTTCAATAATAATAAAAACAAATACATTGTTATTCAATATACTCAAAATAAATATATTTAATGTCTAATAAATACATGTGATATATATCAATATGTAAATAAATTTACAGAATTTTAAAGTTAAAATTAGTTACATTAGATTTTCTTTCGGGATAAAAAATGTAATACCTTAAATATCTTATTAATGAATATATTATTCCAGAAATATCCATGAAATAACTGTAGTTTAAATAATAACACTATACAATTACATTTTATGTACATGAGAAAATCTAGTCAAAATAAATATTGTTTAAAAATAATCAAGAACTATATGAAAAAACACTATTATATAATTATATTTTAAAATGTGTTATATATTCATAATAAAGTGTAAGAAATGTGCTAGTTTACATAAATATATAAATATGAACATCCATGAATGAAATAAAATTTTAATTTAAACCAGTATAATAAATATAATTTAAATATAGTAAATATGTTGTATAAATATAGGTTGTAGAAATATGTAGATGTAATATGTATTTATATTTAGTCTAAATATATTACCCATCTAATAAATACATAATCTAATATGTAACTTAATAAAAATAAACAATTTTAAAGTTAAAATTTAATAAAAATATACATTTAAAATAATAAAAAATGGTTAGAAAAATGTAAAAAGTCATAATCTCTTAAATACATATTTTCGATTAAAAAAAAAAATTATACGGAACATTATTTGTATAATATTAAATAAATATACAAAGGATTATATAACTATACATAAGAAAATCTCTCTGTCTCTCATGTTGAGTTTTGAGTTTATCAGGTTCCGATTAATGAATGAATAAAAAGTCAAATGTAATTAAAATAACAACAAGCTGACAAAAAGATACATCTGGAATATCTTCAAGAATTCTTTTTTTTCTTTATATTTTCACAAATCGTAACTCGGATTTGAGTGCTGCAAAGAGAAAAAATGTTTTATAAACACCAATCTGAGTAGTTAAAATAGCTATCACATTCTTTTAGCATCATTTTTGAATATTTTATTCATTACTATATATTTTACATATTATTTTATTATTATTATAGTAATATATATTTGTAAAAAAAATACAATATATATTTAAAATCAAGGGTACCAGCAATGGCAAAGAAGAAAAGTGTCATGTCAATCATAGCATGAAATATTAACATTCACAACACATTCATTTTTGACCAAGCAGATGCTAACTTAGCTTAGCTACTTTGCTCACCAGTGTGCCGTCATGGCTGAAGCAGAGGATGTTTCCGTCTACCGAGCCGATGGCCATGCCGCCGCCGCCGCCGCCGCACTTGGGCGAGGAGAAGAAGGGGACGTCCCTGCTGTGCGACCACAGGACGTCGCCGCTGTCCTGACGCCGCAATGCAACACAAACCGTCACTTTTTTTCTTTTGATTTGACTGAACTCGTTAGCTTTGACACTCACTGGGTGGAGACACAGCAGCTTGCCACCCAGCGTGGCCACGTACAGCTGGCGGCGGGCGCCGTCCAGGTAGGGTGAAGAGAAGACGGCCCCGCCCCCGCAGTGGCGCCTCCAAACGCACCGCCGGGCCTGAAAGAAAAATAAGATACCCAGTGCCTTGACTTACGAGTTACAGAAACGTATTGTATTCACTTAAATAAAAAAAAATAATAATTAAAAAAAACTGTGTCTTCATCATTTTGACATAAAATTGCTCTGAAAAACTGAAAAAAAAGATTCAGAAGAACATAAGAAATATTCAGAAAAACATAAAATAAAATGTACCAAAAAAAACTGAAAAAAACCCTCTGAAAGCAGAAACAAATTAAAAACTGAAAACAAAATAGAAACATAACTACTAGGAAAAACAGAAAAATAATTCAGGAAAACAGACAAGAAATATTCTGGGAAAAATACATTATTCTGAAAAAGGAAAAAAAAAAAAAAGCCAGAAAAACTAAATCAATAAAAATTGCGGAAAACAAAAACATAATTTTTTTTTTTTTCCAAGTGAATGCAATATGCTTCTATAACAAGTGGCAGTTAACAGTTTTTTGAGTTCCGAGTTGTCGCTTGGTCAATATTTTGAAAGGGTACCAAAAAAAAAAAAAAAAAAGACAATTCTACTGGACCCTATTTGGTACCTCTCCCTCGGTGACACGCCCCCAACTCACCTGGAGGTCCAGGGCGTACACAAAACCGTCATGCGAGCCCACCATCATGCGCCCCTTGATGGGGTCCACCGCGGGGCGGCTCTTCACGGCGTCGCCCGTCTCAAAGACCCAGCGCGTCTCCCCGGAGTCGGCGCTCAGCACGTACACGCCGCCGTCGTAGCAACCTGAGGCGGGACGTCACGTCGTCACGGCGATTGTCGCGAAGCGGCGGTGAAAAGGACGAAAACCGACCTACAACCACGTAGCGTCCGCACGGCGACACGGCGGCCGAGGCCTCGACGCGCCCCCCGAGGACTCGCTCCCACAGCAGGCGTCCGCTGTCCAGGTCCAGAGCCTGCATCCTGTGCGAGTGCGAGCCGACGAACACGCCGGCTCGGACGCCGTCTTCGCAATCCCGCACCAGAAGCGCCGGGGAGGCGTCCACGCATCTGCCCGTGTCCGAGGACCAGCGCTCCTCGAGGGCCGCCGCGATTCTCCCATCTTCGCTCGTCACCTCTGTCAGCTCACCCTCCGGTTTGAAGACTTTGAAAGGCCGCCTCTCTTCGGCGTCCCCCGGAGGCGCTTCCGCCGCGACGCGCTCTCTTTTCCCCGGCGCGACGAGGAGGCGCAGCACGTCGGCGAAGGTCCCGTCGAGGACCGCCTCCAAGAGCCGAGGCGAACCGACTCCGGTGGTGGCCTGGACGTCCTCGCAGAGCCGAAGCGCCTTCAGCGAGTCTCCGCCGCCGAACAGGAAACGGGAACCCTCATCCAAAATTACGTTCTCGTCCAGACCGAGCGCGTCCTGTTGACACGTCGGAAGAAATTCTTATGTTTACTTGTGGTTTTCAGGGGGAAACAGAGAAAACTGTGCCCGATGCCAGCCATATATTTATTTCTTCATATATTCCTCCCTTTTGGGGTCAATGACCCCAAACCTGTTAGTACTCCACAGTCTCCAATTCACTGCAGGGCTCATACAAATAATGCAAAATCCAGGGGAAGCTAACGTTACAAGAATAAACATTAGCTGACCCTGTACACTCTAGTATCATACTCCGTAGGCTCCACTTTGCTGCAGGGCTCCATTTTCTTTCTGCCCTCAGTCTCCTCTGGGATAAGTAAAACACTGGAAACCCTTCTTCTCCTCCATTTTTGTTTGCTGGCGTGTCTTGTTCTGACTGATGAAACTACATGGTCTTCTTTACATTTAGCTGCGGTCCTCAGTCTCCTCTGGAGTAAAATTGGAAGACCCGTATAGGAGACCCGTATTCATCTGTGCTATTTGTTACCGTGTCTCCTCCTGAGTGGTGCCTACAATTCACATTGGTTTTCTCACTTTCCCAATCATTTGACGATACATGATGAAAAATTACAAAACTGCCAAAGTTAGCTGCAAGGGTCCATTTCCTTGTTGCCCTTAGTCTCCCCTCTGATAAATGAATACAGGCGACCCGCTAATTTTTGTAACATTAGCTTACCTTGGACACTGCAGTATTAGTAGCCCACAGTCTCCCTTCTGCTGCAGGGCTCTCTTTTCTTGCTGCCCTTAGTCTCCTCTTGGATACAATTACCAAGAAATAAATACAGAAGCACTGTAATTTTTGTGAGATTCGCATACCCTGGATACTTCAGTATTATCATATTCCACTGACTCCAGTTTACTGCGGTGTTTCACTTTCTTGCTGCCCTTAGCCTCCTCTTGGATAAAATTGCCAAGAAGGAAATACAGGAGACCCTTGTTAGCGCGTCCTCTTCTGACTGCTGCATTGGATGCGGCTTAGTTTTATTTTTTTATTTCAAAGTGCTATTGATAGAAATGTGTCCTACCTGCCATAAACTTTGTAGCATTTTCTTGAGTTCGGTGCCATCTTTATGTGACCGATTGGCGTCCAAACGTTGCCTCTGGTATATTTTCCCCAAAGCCAGCATGTCCACTTTGCCTGCACACAAGAGGCAGTGAACACACAGGCCGTGCCTAATAGATCGATTTTTGTTCTACGCTCACCATGAGGAGTCAGAGGTAAGGCGGGCACGAGCACCAGCGTGTCAGGAACGGCGTAGGAGGGCAGCAGCGGAGTCAGCCGCTTCAGGAGATGCCCGCTCGGGTCGGGGGGAGAAGATGGCGGCCCGGCGTCTCCGGAGCCCGCGGGTGCGGCGGTCACGGCGAAGGCGAGCAGTCGGGAGCCTTCGTGCAGGCACACGGCGCAGGACTCCACCTCGGGCAGACTCGAGAGCAGCTGAAATCGTTGGAGTGACCGGTATCATCGATATGTGTGTCCACAAGAGGAATATTTAGAACATCAAATTTCACTTTAAAGTGATTAAAATCAGTTCAAATTGAAAAATATGAAAAATATACAGTTATATATTTAGATTATTATTCTATTTTAGGATTATTATACATTTAGATTTACACACACACACATATATATTAGGCTTTATACCATCAGGATTTTTGGGGCAAATCACCGATCAGTGAGTTTAAAAAACCGATAAGCGATCACAAGATGGAGGAATGTGTCTATTTAAATAACCTGTTTATTTACTGTACATACTTGTGCACTTAATTGCTCAAAAAATTCCATTTACAATAAATAATGTCTCTTTGTTCCTCTATTTATGCCAGTGAGGCATAGTGACAGACAGAACAAATGATAAATGGTCTTCTATTAGATGGCAGGAAGTAAATACAGTAATTAATGTATCCACTTTTTGTTTGTTGGTGTGCCGGGAGATTTTTCAATTGTAAAATATGATCCTTGGCTCCATAAAGGTTGGAAATCACTGCTCTCGTCAGATCGTGTTTTCTAATCAGTCAGGTCAAACCAACATTACAACGTGACAGAAATAATGGGTGCTAACTTACTGGAATGAAATGACTTTATTTTGAATTCAACGACTTCACCCACACCGAAACTTTAGCGCACGATTCGACGGAACGCCGGCATGTTTACGTCCAACCGTTCGTGGTACCGCTGACGTTTTGCTGCCTGCTTGCGAGCCGTATCGTATTCAAAGTACGGGAACGTACCTCAAGCGAGCCTCAAACGAACGTCCTCTCCTGTCCTGACCACTAACACACCCTTTTCCCCCATTTTGTTATTATAATACAGTCGGCGCGATCCACTCTTGTTGTCGTCGCCACGGTAACGAGTGTATCCGGTCGCATTTGAGTTGACAAGATAAAGCCCAATGATCGTAAAAAACGGGATGCGTTGGTGTCGGAATACAAGATTTTATTGCAGTCGTCTGACACAGTGCAATCGTGAAAGAGCAAATTTGTCTTGTAGTCTGATCGGGGCATTACGTGTTGTCTGTGTCAGACGTGTAAACTAGCCTTTGGATTCAAATATACTGTGCACGATGGCCGCGCGGAGTTAATGTCTTTTGCGGAGCCCATCAATGATGTCATTGACTGGAACGGCGAATTAGGACATTAAAGCCGCTCAGCATAAAATGCTAAATATCGGGCGATACCGATAAAATTGGTGTAAAGTCTAATATATATATATATAGAGCTCCATCCTCAAGAGGCGTTTACTTGCTGCAGGTCGTCGAGGTTGACGCGTTTGCCGTGGCGCTTGATGCTTCTGTCTTTTCTGCCGCGGTAGTACATCTGCCCGCCTTTCACATCCACCCAGTCTCCCGTGGCCCTCATCGTCCCGGGCATCGGCGCCTCCTCGTGGTCCAGGAGGCACACCCTCTCGTCGCCGCCTGCCTCCGCCAATCAGCTAGCATTAGGACCGAGTAGTTCAGCCGAAACCGAACAATTGCACCGAACTTTCATGTTATTGGGATGTGTAAGGAAGGTCTCAAAAAGAATTACAATTCTTTCATAATTTCAACATTGACCCATAAGTACAGAAAAAATACTTACTAATTCATAATTAAGGACGCTGTGGCCTTTTTGATATTCTTTGCCTTTATTTAAAATTGAAAGAAAGTATTTAAAAATACCAAAAAGTAAAACTCAACCAATTTTAAAAAATGGCTTCAACACGTTTTGCCAAATGTTGGAAGTAGTTTGCACATATTAAGTCATAGCTTGCTCAAACTGTAAATTGAAATGAGATCATCATTATTTCAGTATATCGTATTTTTGTGAAGTTTTCATCATGTAAAATATATACTAAGGCTCAATGAATGTTGTTTTAGACTATGGCATGAGCCCCCCCTCACAAAAAAAAAAAAACACTACAGGTCGCAAATTTCCCCCGGGCTAAAGTTTAACCCAGGTGTGGTGGACGCTGCTCACCTATGAACACCTGTCCTTCGCCTTCTGTCACCACGCCACCATCTCGGTCCCTCGCCTCCACCCTGGTGCCCATCAGAGGGCTCCCCAGAGGCACGGCGGAGGAGGTCGAGCCGTCGGGCCGCCGGAGGAGCGAGGGCGGGATCTCGTAGCAGGTGGCCCAGCAGGACACCTCGGTAACGCCGTAAACGTTGAACACCGCCGTGGCGTTGTCCCGGTGGCGCCAGGCGTTCAGCGCCGAGGCCGACGGGCACGCCTCGCCGCCCAGGGCCAGCACGCGCAGCGGCGAGCCGCGCGACAGCACTTCCCGGCGGAGGAGACGCGGGCCGAAGCGAGACAGCAGCGTGGGTGTGACCTGGCGAAGGGAAACGCTTGAGAGTGACGCTCTTCTTCTCCTCGGGCGCTTCGTTCAATACAGGGCGGCTCAAAAAGAAGGGATACACATTCGAAGTTACCTTACTGATTTATTTGGACAGGTCCTGTGATGAACACAGAAAAGAAGGTAGAAAGGTAAAGAAAAACAGGAGGGAAGGAATGAGGATAGGAAGGAAAGACGACAAGCTGGTGTGACATGGAGGTAAAGAAGGAAGGCAGAAAAGTCGTTTTAAGCAAAGGAACGCAGGGCGCAAAAGAAAAAGTGAGTAAAGGAAAGGAAAGGAAGGCAGAAAGGAACATTGGAGGGAAGGAAGGAAGGATGCTGTGATTTTGAACGAGAATTTAACCTGCATGATGGTCGTGGCGTGACGCCGGAAGAGCAGCTCGCTCAGCCGCTTGGGAATTTTCTTGAGCACGGCGGGAACGACCAGCAGCTGAGCCCCGGACGACAACGCCAGGAAAATGTCCACCACCGAGGGGTCGAAGGTCAGCGGCGACGCCAGGAAGACCACGTCGCCGGAACTCACCTCAAACAAACACCTGACGAAACACATCGATCAAGTTCAATTGTCTTTATAGTACACCAAAGATGGAATAATATATATATTATATTTACACTAATTATTGAATTATATTTTACTTTTTAATTACTGCATTTATGTCAATAAAACTATATGTAATTAGAAGTCAACTCAACCTTATTCATAGAGCGCTTAAAAAAAACACAGCTGAAACAAAAGTGAAAATACATAAAATAAAATGTACGTTAAAATCCAAAAAGACTTAATTAAAATGATTTAAAAATGTGAATAACTGATTCATTTTCATTGTCCAATTAATTTTAAATTTAAATATCAGTCGACATTTTAAATGCTACTTATTCAATTACATTTACAATTTAGTTCTTGTATTCATGTAAAAACAGATTAAACTAGTTTCAATTAGCATTCCAAAATAAAAGAACATTCATTCATTTAATTGAAATTACAGTATTGTTACATTTGAATAGCAATGTCTTCATGTGGTTTCATGAATAATTAACAATTTAAAAAGAGAATGTATGTCATGGGTGTCCAACACAAGGCCCCGGGGGCCAGATTCGGCCCACCACATAATTTTATGTGGCCCACGAAAGCGAATCATGTTTGCCAACTTCCGTATTTTGTTTTTAATTTGCACCAAAATTTCAAATAAATACGTTGAGATATTTCAAGCATTTCCTGTTTCCAAAACCCTTTTTACAGTAACTTCTACAATTGTTGAACAAACTACTGTCCTTGACTTCTAACGTTGAAACCATCAATTTGTTGTGCACTGTCAATATAATGATTTGATGAGGTGATTAAACAATTATATGGTTTCACAGCAGTACTATAATGTGCCCTATGACAAAAATTTGTTTGACACCCCTGAATTTGCATTCAATAACACAGCACAGTTATTTCCTGAATCCATCAGTCACGTTTAAAATAGCAATTAATTACGTAAATTCAAATTTCGCCCAAATCAATTATTTACTGGTAAATGTGGGAACAAAAAAATAATAATCAACATGTTCTTTCTGACCTGAGGTGCAAGATGTTTGGAAGTATGCACTGGTGCGGCACCCGCACAATCTTGGGCAGGCCCGTCGTTCCCGATGTGTGCAGCACGTACGCCAAACTTCCTCCTCCGTGGCGGAGGGATCGCCCCGGTTCCGTTTTCCGGTCGCCGTCCGTCAGCGGCTCGACCCGAACCAGAGTGAGTTTGAACTTGGGCAACACCGCGCATACCTCCACGCTCATGTGCTGGATGAGAGCTGCCTGGAATCTCTTCATAGGAAAGGAAATACAGGAAAGTCGAGCGTGATCACGTATCAATATAAATGATCAGTTTAGTCGTATATCAAATCGAATTCCCTCATTGAAATGAATTGCTCTGCCATTAATCCGTGACAGGCCTTTGGCAACGATGGCCCCATTCATTGACTACATTATTTCGGCGACAGGGACTTCGCTTTTCCGCCACAGTTATGATTTTTTTAAGCTAGTAGTATTAATTAAATACTATTGGAAAACACAGTACACATAGTGCATGAACTGCATTGATACGGTTTGGCAGCAGCCGGCTGGATCTCCGTCACTTTTGTTGTGAAAGCTCATGTGACACAACACGGCCTTTTTGATTGGCCGACGTTGCAATGCCGTTAGTAAACACCCTACCTTGATCAGACGCCTGGTACTCTCAGCAGTTAAGTAAATCAACCCCATCACAAACTGAGCAAACCTGCAGGAGGTCGCTCTTCACAGTACAGAACTTGAGGCCGCACTTGCTCATGACCCGGAAGGAGACAAGTCCTGGAGCACCTGGATCCAGCGGCACGTATGCAGCTGGTGTCTGCAGGATCCTGCAAACGAAATAAGCAGAAAACAAACATTGCACCTCTTCTACACACACATTTATAACGTTAGGCCAAGTTTGATGAGCTCACCCGATGATCCACACCGGTATGAACAGATCGTCGCTACAGTACAGTCCTATTACGCCGTTATTGTGCCCGCAGTGCTGCTGCAGAGTGCGGCAGAGTTCGCTGGAAAGTTCGAGCAGGTCCTGGTAGAGGAGTGACACCGGGCCGTCCGTCGACGACCCGCCGTCAAATGTCACCGCTACTCGCTGGGAGTGAACGGAGGCGGCGGTGGCTACCAGTCCCTGCAGAGTGCCGCTAGACTCCATGCTACCACGCCTCACAGCAATAGTTATCTTTTTTAAATTTATAGTTTATTTATTTATGTTTTAATATATTTAAAACCGAACATAATTCAGGAATATAAAGTGTTTGGGTCCGCCGCCACCACAACATTGTCGCGTGGTTATGACGTAAATCCCAACCACGCCGCTGAAAACTCGCTGCATTCACGTTTAAAACGAGGTTACGTATATTGAAATGATTACACCGAGTGAATATCAACTTTTATGGTTCTTATTTTTTGTTAGCTGATAAAATTATTATACAGAGAAATAGGATAGGTTACATGTGTGTTTAATCCACACTGCATGCAGAATTCTTCCCCAGCTTGTTTTATCTCCTGGATGACGTGAACGCATCGCAAGATCCCCTCGTCCAATCACCGTTCGCGTACTGATAACGGCCAAGTTTTGAACCAAATTGCCATTTTTTGTTTTTTACCGCGTTGGACACTTTTAATTCGTTTGAATGGAAGATCAAATGAAACAGCAACTGGCCATGAACGGCCTCAGATACAAACGATCGCTGCGTCGAATTATAGACCAGGTGCGTGTTCCAACTCGTTGATGAGACGTGATATATATATATTTTTAAGACTTGACAAATCAACCTATTCCAACTTGTAATATTTGAATCTCCATCAATAACAGTACTGCAAGCTGGAATATAAAGACGAGGCGATAGATGTGGACCTCAATAACACCAGTGCAGACGGTAAGTTAGTGCTTGTTCTTCGTGTTTAGCGCCGAGGCTCTCGATTAGCATGTTCTTGACAGCGTTTTGTCTATTTTTATTATATATTTATTTTTTTATTTTTAAGACCTGGTGCACTACATGGCGCTGTCGAAAAAGCAGTTACTGGAGATCGAATCAAAGGTGCGAAAAAAGTATATTTGTTTTCGTCTCTCTGACTCCACTTGAGTTTCAATACACTACTGGTAAAAAAAGTTAGAGTTGTGGGCTTTCGGTTGAAATTTTAGGATGAGCCCATTAAAAAAAAAAAAATAAATAAATATTAAAAATCATCATCCAAGGTGAACTTAATTTGACCTCTAAACTTTTGAATGTACATGTCCAACTGCTTAATTCTTCAGTATGTTTTTGCACAACTTCCTGTTCTCAAGGAGAACAATATTTACAACAGGTGTTTGATCCATGAATGGACCAGTCCATTTCCTGGTTCCATTACAAATGGTATTTAAACGGTCCTCTTCATCATGCTGGTCACATTTATTCGTTTTTTTTTTTTTTACATCACAAGACCAGGATGACGCCTAACAACTTGTCAACAGTACCTCGCCATTGTGAGGTGTCAAACTAGATTTTCTCAGAAGTGGCCACAGAGCATAGTGTTGTCAGAAGGTTGAAACCGAGAGAGACTGGAAGAGTCACAGAAAGGAACATCTATGGAAAGGACAGCAATTTCTGTAAAAAAAGACTGAAACATTGAAAAGCTGGACATGCGCGTTCAAAATAAGTTCCCCTGCTGTAAAGGTTGTAGTGCATTTTAGGTTCATCCTGAAATGTCACCCGAAAGCCAAATAGCCCTAACTTTTTGTGAGAAGTGTATGTGCCGAAACAAGTGAATGAAGTAATAATAATTAAAAAAAAAATCATAATTAAAGCTGAATCTCTCCTCAGAGCCTGTTGGATTCAAGAGACGACCTATTACAGTGTAAGTGTCAATCACATATAAAGGGTTCTAATAGAGTTTGTAGACCTGTTTTATTCATTTCTACTTATGATTTCCCCCCAGCACACAATTGTTCCTGGTCTTCACAGGTATGTCCGCTTTCTTCTTGCCATTGATTCGTTTGCACTGGCAAAAGCAGGAAAGCGTGCCGAGTAGATGCCAATGTTCGTCACTCATTGGTCAAGATTAAGGATAGACCAGATATTGGCTGGGCCCATATTCTGCATTTTGACACATATCGGAATCTTTTTTTTTTTTTTTTTTATTTGACGGCTGATACGAAATAATTTAAAACTGGGTAAACTTCAGGGGAGTATTTATGTACTGGATTTCAATTTATAAGAGATGTGGAGCTTCCTGCACTTGTTTTTGTTTGAACTTAAAACAAAGATAAGTGAAATATTAACGTTTGAGTTCCATTTTAAAATTTGGAAAAGTATTTACTGTTGAAAAAAACAACAACTTTAGAAAGCTATTTTTTTTCCATTTAACTTTAAAAGACAAGCTGCTGAGCCTTGGAGCTCCCTGTACTTTTTGTTAGAATTTTAAAACAAAATGATGTCTATTTTCTAAGATTAAAAAAATCTCCTTGACTACTATTAATCAGTATCTGTCCCGGGGAAAAACTAAAGTCCATCTGTAGTCAAGATCTGCGTATGCACGGCAAGAATCGTAAAAAATAAATGTGCGGCCTGCTAATATTCGCTTACCCTGGACGCTGCAGTGTTATACTCCACAGTCTCTGCTTTGCTGCAGCGCTCCGTTTTCTGGGTGCCGCCAGTGTCCTTTTGGATAAAATTGGAAGTACTGTACAGTGAATCTCAAATGGACGGAGGTTCACTGTAAATACATGCCAGCCTCGTTCTCATCCATTGCTGTAGTTAGCTAGCATGTCTCGTGCCTTCCGACGGATGCGCTCAATGCGACGTGGTTTTCGTCATTTCCCGTGGGACTATTTTCCTCGTCTGCAGATGATACAGAAACATTGTTTTCCAACGCAAGGATGTTTTGTGTCTTGAGTGTATCATTTGTATATGTTCACCAGCTGGACCAAACGCAACAAGATGGCAGAAATGAAACTTCTGTTTCTTGCTGGACGTTCACTGATGATGGTGATGGTAAGAGCAGCAGTTTAAAACCTCGCACTTAGTGACTTGATGGGATGAAGGGAAGAGGATGTATGTGAAGTTGACTCATTTAAATGTTTGTACAGTGGACTCTGTTTTTGAGAGAAATTTGTTCCAGAAAGTCTGACTTAAACCAAATCTTACAAAAACCAAAGCAATACTTCCCATAGGAAATGATGTAAATCCAATGAATCCATTCCAGACACCCACAATATGAGCGAAAAAATATTTTACAGAGAATAACTATGGTTTGAATGAACATTCAACATCACTTTGACATTTATTGAAGACTCTTGATGGCGCATGGGAGGATGTTTGGTTTCGGTCGTTGCATTCTGAAGAACGATGCTGTGAGAGGGCTCCTTCGTCAACCTCTGCTCCTGCAAACAAACACAAATTCTCGGATCCCCCGCTATCTTTTATGATAGTCTTCCTACCATGATGGACTGTTCGTTGATTACGACAACCTGTGACTTTCCCTGACTGGTATAATTCAATCAGTCAATCTTTGTACTCTTTCTACATGTGTAACTAAACAGGACATGGATTTAACATTATTATTAATCAATTCAAGCACTTGGGCAGCTGACAGGCGTTGTTGAATTATTTGTTTTACAGTTAACTAAAGCTGAGAATGACAACGTTTTGCCTCTTTGGAGAATATTTTGCTATCTGTAAAACTAGTTACAGTGCGATTGTGATTGGTGGAATGATGCTTGCAGTGCATGTTGGGTACCAGAGTTCTTATACGGAACCTTGCGATGTGATTATTGCATTGAGCAGGGTGGCTCATTTTCATGAGACCGCACCACCCCCTTTAAAACATGCTGATTTTGGGGAGGCTAGAAAATATGTCAAGACACTTGGGAAGCGGGAACTGTTTTAAATGAACACAAACAAAAGCTAAGTACGTCTCATTTTAATGTTTGGTCTTTTCTCTATTTTGTGACCACTGCAGGAGTGTCAATTGTGCGTTCTCAGCAGAGCTCGCTTGACGGCAGTCAGAGGAATTTGTTTGAGACCGACGTCCTGCCCGAGGACCATGACGAGGTGCTGGAGATGAGCCTTAGAAGTCAAGGCACCACTTTGTCCGAGCTCTACCCCAGCATGATCGAGCGAATCGGGCGGGCCAGTCACCGGTGGCACATTTCCAATGTGGCGGACGGTGTGCTCCAAAAGTACCGCAAGTGGCGACAGCAGTCCAACAGAGGCAACCACATCCACAGTACGGTCAGGAACAACAGACAAACCACGAGCAAAAAAGTGACGGAGAATCCAGGATCCAATTGTACCAGCTGCCAGCGCTCCCCTTTGAGGGAGCAGAACATTCAGAACGCAATGAACCAGACTTGTATCCCTGCATCTCTTAAACTTAAAAGCAAACTAAATGAGACCTTCACTGTGGAAGAACAGCCATCCTTATTTGGCCTCAGTCCTTCAAAGTCTTCCACTTCCTCTTTGGGGACTTTGTCAGACCTTCCCTCAAACTCTAGAAGTCTCTCTCTTTCTGCTCCCAGAAAGCAGCCATCCGTGTTTGTCCTCAGTCCTTCACGGTCTTCTCATCCCTCCTCTGAAGCTTCCTCGGACATGTTGCTAAGATCCAGAAGGCTTATGGGAGAGCAGCCATCCTCGTGCTTCTTCAGTACTTCACAGTCTTCTGATGCCTCTTCAGGAGTGTCTTTGGACCTACCCCTAAGGTCCAGAAAGCTTTTTCTCTCTGTTGACAGAAATAATCAGCAGTCCTCATGTAGCCTTAGTCCTTCACGGTCACCTGGTCCCTCTTTAGGGGTGTCCTTGGGTCTGCCCCAAAGATCCGGAGGGCTTTCTTTCTCTGCTACCACAGAGCAGCCACCCTCTTGGGTCCTCAGCCCTTCGCGGTCTTCCGGGTCCCCCCCAGATCAGTCCCTGAGGTCCGAAAGGCTTTCTAGCGCTGCTGCCGGAGAGCAGTCATCTTCGCTGGTCTTCAGTCCTTCGCGGTCTTCTGGTCCCTCCGCAGACTTGTCTCTGAGGTCTAAAAGGCTCGCACTCTCTGCTGCTCAAGAGCAGACGCAGCCATCCTTGTGCGTCCTCAGTCCTTCGCGGTCTTTTGCTCCTTCCTCCGACCAGTCCCTGAGGTCCAAAAGGCTTTCTAGCGCTGCTGCCGAAGTGCAGTCATCTTCGCGGTCTTCTGGAGACTTGTCTCTGATGTCTAAAAGGCTCGAACTCTCTGCTGCTCAAGACCAGAAGCAGCCATCCTTGTGTGTCCTCAGTCCTTTGCGGTCTTTTGGTTCCTCCACGGACCAGTCCTTGAGGTCCAAAATACTTTCTAGTGCCGCTGCCCGAGAGCAGCCATCCTCCTGGACCCTCAGTTCTTTGCAGTCTTCCGGTCCTACCTTGGAGCTTTCTTTGAGGTCCAAAAGGCTCACTCTCTTTGCTGCTGGAGAGCAGCAGCAGCCGTCCTTGTGGGTCTGTAGTCCTTTGCGTCCATCTGATCCCTCCTCAGACTTGTCTCTAAGTCCCAAAAGACTTTTTTCCTCTGCCAGCAATGCTTCTGAAAGCACCGCATTTAAAGAGCGACCCGACGTTGATGGTTTCCCAGTAAAGCAGTGTCCCTTAAAAGAGGGGATGGTGAACTGGGAAGGCCTCACAAGATCACCTCAGTCCTTCTCCAGAAGCCCCAACTCTGCTAATGTGTTAGACTACTTCAGGTCCCGGGCTTCCCCTCTCCGAAAGCTGCTTACGCCCCAGATGGTCGACCCCAGGTCCTGCTTGCGCTCCCCTGCACAGGCCCGCAATAAGCTCTGGCGGCACCTCTCAATTGACTCTTCCAAGGCATCGGGCTGCTTCACTTATTCAGAAAAGGACCTGGATGACGACTATGCTAAGCAGTATCACAAGTTTGTGTGCCAAAGCGAACTCTTCAACGGGCGCACCTGCCGGTTGTGCACCAGGAGTGCCGATGCCTCCCGGCATCATTCCTCCCAATCACTGGTGGCACTGGCATTGTCACCCCATCGCTTCGAGCTGAAGAAGCGCCACCGAGAGTTGGAGTGGGAGAACCTGTCCCGCTCCAAGCGCTGGAGTCCCTACTCTCCAGGGTCCAAGCGGCACAGAAATGAGACGCTGAGACGCCGCCTCTGTTTGCGCGACACTGAGGCTCCTCAGGGTGGTGTCTTCGAGCATAGCACGGTTCAAGGTTTCAACGGTCGGCCGCGGTTGGAAGAGGCCATTGAGGCGCATGGCTTGCCGGAGGAGTACCTACTTGGTAAATGTCCTTAATGTAACACTGCGTTAAGACAGACAATCAGGTTCAATTTGTTGGAGATCATCCATCTATCTATTTTCAATAGTTTATCCTCAGCTGACTTTGGGCGCGAGGTGGGCTACACCCTGGACTGGTCACCAGTCAGTCGCAGGGCACATATACGCAACCATTCACACTCACACCTACGGACAATTTGACAAGTGGTCACCAATAGGGTGACCGCGGGCACAAGGTAGCTCAAAAGAGGCTACATGTGTAGCCCGCAGATCTGTTCTAAAAAAAATGCCTTACCAGTGATTGGAAATTGTGATTTCCTTGGAATTTATTATTATTTTTTTTTAAGTGATCATTTGAAAACGTTAACACTTGCAGAGATCTATAGAAATGATGTTTCCTACGCTGGTATATCATTGTTAATTAGTGAGAAATTAACATGATTGTCTTCACTTAGACGACCATTTATTATTAAGTTATTTCAGAAGTATCAAATCTAGTTGCCATGTCAACATCTGGGAACTGTTTCACTGATTCATTCATGTCTACATTGCTGTTTAACAGGAATTCCAGGAGAGGCAAATATGTCCGCAAGCAACTAAGGTAACTGAACTGTGAGTTTGTGTAAACGTCCAGTCCAGATTTTGATAACCTGGATTTTTGGCTGTCAGAAGTTGTTTTTGGGTGGTATTCCTACACGTAATCACTTTTTTTCCCTCCCTTCCCATACATTAACAGGTAATGGTCACTCAATGGGGAACAGGTGTCGAAAATGTTGCTAACGTGACCCACCTCTACTGGACCGCTGTGAAGATGTAATTCAATCTGCATTTTACATACAAATATTCTATGCATGTTCACTGTATTTTCACCACATTGTAAGTTTGTAGTGTTAGTAATAAGTTAGTTCAAATAAAATGAGTGAAATGTAAAATGCCACTTCATGATGACTTCAGCCAGTGTTTATTTTTTTCGTGTGTAACAAAACAGCATGTTAAGGCAGCATATTCAGAACCACCGGGACGTTGTACACGGTCCCTCGATTTAGTACAAAACTCAGATGTTCTAAAAAAATTCATAATAATCTTTGGTCGCTGGTTTGTGTGTGTGCTTGTTTTTCGATGCATAATAAATGTAAGTCTGGTCATATAAAACGGAGCAAACTAAAATGTTCTAATGGTATATTTACATAAGGCAAAAGAATCCAACCACTAGAGGTCAGTAGAAGCACTCAGCTGCTGCGTAACATGGACAAAGTTTTGAACTGCAGGATGGAGTGCCAAATGTAACTAACCAGACTCGCCCACCAGTTTACCACTCCAGTTCCACCGGGTACTTGCCGGTCAGACACGCGGTGCAGTGTCCCACCCTCCCACCCGACTTGTAAGTGGAGTCGATCATTTCGCCGCCCTGCAGGGAGGAGATTCCTTTCTGGACCGCCGTCACCAGCCCCTCTACGGTCAGGTACTGCACGCTGTTGGCACCTGAATGCAACACAGCAACAGTCAGCGGTAGTAAAACGCAAAGCAGGCATATCGGCGCTTACCGATGTAATCAGCGATGTCTTGGAATTCCGGCTTGTTGGCGATGAGTTCCTCTTTAGTGGGGATGTTGATGCCCATGTAACAGGGGAACTTGATTGGAGGAGAAGCCACTCTGATGTGGACCTGCCAGAGAGGAGAGTGGCTCAATCCAGCGATACCTTCATGGTCAAATTTGTAATTCCAGCTAAAATTGTCAGGAAAAATGTGCCTTCAGAGAATCAGAGATTCCAAACCACTAAGCCGTGGCATATTGGTGTGACGTGGGAAATTTTCCAATCATCTTTCTCCATTGAAATGGAAATGCCATTAATCCGTTGCAATTCCACATTGTGCTACTTCTGATGCGTGCACCCTGGCCACTAGGGGGCAGTATAATACACACCCAAAAAAGTTTCACAACTGGCTCGGTAAGCTTCAGTCGTATCACTGAATTGTGCCAAACTGCTGTCACAGATGAGCAGAGACTTGTGAAATATAAATAGATGAGAAATGACAAACTAAAGATAAAAATACTTAAGTCTAGATTTAATTGTATAGTAATGGGGAAGAAACAGCGGAACAAACCTCGGTCGCGCCCGCCTCCTTCAGTAGTTTAATGATGGGTGAGATGGTGTTGCCCCTGACGATGGAGTCGTCGACCAGCACCACCCGCTTGCCGGCAAAGTTGTCCGTCAAGGCGCCAAACTTCTTGGCGACGCCCAACTGCCTCAGGCGGGTGTTGGGCTGGATGAAGGTTCTCCCGACGTAGCGGTTCTTACACAAAACTTCAATGTAGGGCAGGCCAGACTGAGAAAAGAAAAGAAGCTTAGCTTCGAACCGAGGAGGACATTTTGGGGGTTTTGTTGCAAAGTTGTTCGGCAGACCTGCTGGGCATAACCCAGTGCGGCGGGCGTTGCCGACTCCGGTACGGTGCTGACCACGTCTGCGTCCGTGGGCGCCTCGATGGCCAACTGTCGACCACAGCGCTGTCTGACGGTATAGACCATCTGTCCTGTTGCATATACATTTCCTTATTATGTTGCATCAAAAACCCCGAGGCCTTATTCCATTTGACTACCTTTGGAAATGTGCAGACTAAAATCTGGTGGTTCTTCGACTGTTTTTAACATCAGTTCATGTCATTCGTATAAAATAGAAAACGTGTCGAGTTGAAAATGCAACCAATTTTACTCAAACTGTACAATTCACCGCAGTAAATAAGGAATTACAGTAAGGTAGTTTAATGAGTTTCTATTGGCCAAAAATGGTGCCATAGCAGCACAGTGTACACACTAACCTTCAAAGATGGAGTCGGGTCTGGCAAAGTATACATATTCAAATATGCAGAAGGCAGGGAGGTCCCCCTCGCGACGAGGCACTACGCTCAAAGACTTGACTCCGTGTCGGGATATCTGGACAATCTCTCCCGGGAGGACCTCCCTGTAATACCTGAGTGTCAAGAGCAAAACGGAAGAAAGGGTCAGAAGAGTTAACGCGTCCAAAGGTTCATCTGTGAAGACGTACTTGGCGCCGATGGACTGGAAGCTGCAGGACTCAGAGGACACGACCCAGCCCTCGGTGTCCGCCTCGCCGCCACCTGACAACCAATCAACTTCATCATCAGAAGACCTCGCGGCTAATTATCGACATCCATTGGGGGCGAGGATTGTTTCTCAATCTTTCGGGAGCCTTTTCAATTCACGGCTATTGTTACAAATCTTTTCTTTGTAGGAAATTGCAACGTAAATAGTTTGTCATCTTTTTAGGAGAGTGCAACATCAATAGTTTGTCTTCATAGGAAAGAGCAAGCTCAATTCTTTGTCTTTTTATGAAAGTGCGGGGTACACCCTAAAGTGGTCGCCAATCAATACTTCTTTTGAATAAACAAAAGGATACAGTGCAACATTACGATTTGTTATTTGCTCGGGCTTGACGGCTGTTACCCGAGTTGTGCAGTTTGGAGATGGGAACCACACGTCCGATGCAAAGGGGTCTGTTCCCGTAGGGGTCCCGCACGGCGTAAACGACGTCTTTGAACATCACCAGCAGCGAGTACGACGTCAGCGTCTCCGTCATCAGATTTTTAATCCTACAAAACAAAGAGAAGACAATTTACTCGTTGGTAGACAAAAAGAGTCGAGTGTTACGCCAGGAGCCCAAACCTGGCCACCCAGTTGGGTGAGTCCAGCTCCTCCAAAGGAGGAGTGAAGGCCAGCAGCTGGGTGATGAGCTCGCTGTCAGAGCTGGTGGACAGGCCCACGCCGTGACGCATCACCTGCACGGACGGGCGCACCAACAACACGCTGGTTTATCCTCAAGCGCTACCATTTGCAACATTTTTGGGAAGGGTAGGATATGTCCTGGTTACATTTGAATACAGATCTGGACAAACGTGAGCGGATCTGGATTTTTTCCAACAGTTCTTACTTACTGTGAGCTATTTATTTCTTTATTTATCTTTTTAAGAATAATGCATTAGCCATACTGATATTTGCACTGTATTCTACTTAAAACATTTTTTTTTTCCTATTCCATGTATTTTTAATTCTTGAAATACAAACCTGGAGTTGCACCTCAATTTCATTGTATTTGCCCATACAATGACAATGTTGGCACACTCGCTGTGAGCCAATTAATTGCCAAATTCAGTTTTATTAAATTATGACTTGTAAAATTTACTATCCATGAAAGAATGATTTTCCATAGACTTTTTTTTAACATTAAATTGTTACTTACAATATCAAGTTAAATTATGACTTTTCCTTTCAAATGTATAAAATAAATTAGGACTTTTTACCTTGTTAAATTAAGTTATTCCTCAAAACCTATAAAATTAAATTTTTTATTGCATTATGTTTTTCATAATATAATTTTTCTCAATATGACATTTTTTTCTCTTGGCTTTTATCTTATCTTAAAATGTCGACTATACTGCATAATAATATCGACTGATTGGAACTTGGCTTTTCTTATTGTAATATTTTTGGCCTGGTGAAGTTCTGCAAAGAAATATCCACATGTAATTGTAACGGGCCAAAGATCTCCTCCTACAACCGCGCTTGTTTGGATACTGTAGTGGGAGTGTTTCCCTAATAACTAAAAAAAAAAAATGAAACAAATATTGGTATTAAACGGGCACTGGTGCAAGCCGGCGCTCTACGTAGACGACTCGCCTTTTTCCGCAGGGCGTGCGCGTTGACCAGCTCTCCGTTGTGCGCCACCGCTATCTGGCCGTGCAGCGTGTCCACCACAAAGGGTTGGCAGTTCTGCAGCTCTGACATGCCAGTGGTGGAGTAGCGCGTGTGACAGATGCCGAGGTTGCCGTAGCGCAGCTTGAGGAGCGCCTCGGGGGAGAAAGCGGCGCTCACCAAGCCCATGCCCTGAAAATAAATCCCATGCAATCAATAGCAGCAGGGCTATCGAGTCGCTCGCTGAATTTTGCTGCAGTTTGTAAGGGGTTTGGCGTCACCTTGAGGGTTGTGTATGTCGGCGGAGTGGCTCCATCACTTGTGACAACCCCGGCACTTTCCTGACCCCTGAGGAGACACAAGCCCATGTGTTAAGGGAAAAAAGAAATTGCCATGCCAGCGCAGAAGTGATACAAAAATGTTGACTTCAATACTGCACTTGCATAAAGTTCTTCAATACCAGTAAAAGCAGTGGAATCATAGATGCCAAAACACAGAACTAAAAATTGTTTTTATTTCTATTAATTCAAAATAATATTCAGCAAAGGATGATATTACATTTTTTTTATATATCATTATTTTCATAACCTGTTATACTGTAGCCTATAGGCTGTTTAGCACATTTCCATCCATCCGTCCATCCATCCATCCATTTTCTGAGCCGCTTCTCCTCACGCGGGTCGCGGGGGTGCCGGAGCCCATCCCGGCTGTCATCGGGCAGGAGGCGGGGTACACCCTCAACTGGTTGCCGGCCAATCGCAGGGCACATACAAACAAACCACCATTCGCACTCACATTCACACCTACGGGCAATTTAGAGTCTCTAATTCATGCATGTTTTGGGGGGATGTGGGAGGAAAGCGGAGTGCCCGGAGAAAAGCCACGCAGGCACGGGGAGAACATGCAAACTCCACACAGGCGGGGCCGGTGATTGAACATTAGTCATTTGTTTTTATTATATCATATTGTTTAAAATTATCTCTGATATATAACAGGAATGTCCCGATCCAACTTTTTCACTTTCGATCCGATACTGCAGCCTTGAGTTTTGCCCGATACCGATATCGGCCAGATACGATATCAGGAATAATCCTACTTCACTTATTTTGTAGTATGGAATTTTAGGAAAGGCTTCATCAAGTGTTATTACTCAAATAAAAACACTAATGCAATAGAAACCGAGCTCTGCTGTGAAAAGAAAAAATGTGCGTAATTAACACGGCCCCTCTGAAACCGGCTTTTCCCCCCTTTTCTTGGCTAGACACATGAAAAGATTAACTAGATTCACGACAGATGATTTCCAAGGGGAGGAATTTTTTAAAATGTAATACTAGGGCACATTCTTCACTTGTGTATTAACTGTAACATGCTCCTCACTCTTTGCAGGATTAAACATGCATCACCTTATAAAAGCGCAACGTAGCAGCCAAGCCTGCAGGCAAACCAAACAGGTTTTACAGAGGCCCAAAAAGGTTGAGGAGCTTTTTCATCTACAAGGAGTCGCCTTGCTGCAGTTCCAGTCTATTTACCAAGCTGCTTCTCACATTACACTTGGCCCCTCCCCCTCAGCACATAGCTTAAGCCAGTGGTGAGGCTGCTTTCCTGTGCGGGGGCGTTGCTTTCGGGCTTAAGCGCCTGGTTGCCTAGGGAACTGAGCAGCAGCGCCAGACGGGTCGAGGGGGTGGGGAAAGTGTTTCCACGTCAGCTCGAAAAAGGCGCTTGGGGGGGGGGGGGGGGGGGAGGCGGACGAGCTGGCTACGGCGCGGGGGGGGGGGAGGGGGTGGGACGAGGCGGCGGCTCAGCACGAGGCTCAGAGCAGAGTCACATTTGAGCTGGTCTCGGAGCGTCTGAGGAGGCTCAGCGTCGGATGTGGCTGGAAGGACTGCCGGGCCTTGAATGCGAGAGGAGGCCCCAGCCAGACACGACAAATGGAGGAGGTGGGGGCACATCAGGGAGGCATCTACACCTCCTCAGCTTCGGAAGGTAAACTTTAGACCGGGGGTGGGTAATTCATTTAACAAAGGGGGCCACGTGAGAAAGCGGGACGGTTGTCGAGGGCCACACCAACACGCTAACCTCAATTGTTTTCCATATTCATTTATATGAAACATTCAATTGTACTGGTTTAATAAGCAGCTACTTGTGTAGATATGGTATGTTGTGATAAATGTGGAACAAAATTGTAAGCGGACATTAAAATTACATAAATACATTGTCCCTATGGAGTGAAAACAAATGTTTTGTAAATTTGAAATACCAGAGTGTTGTTAACAGTCCTGCCAAATTTGAATGATTTTAAGATATATATATATATATATATATATATTTGTTTTTCAAGTATCGCCAATTATCTAAGATGAGGCTTCAAAATTGTGAACGATCCAGTTTCTCAAACACTGTTGGTGTGTCAGCTGAACGCGCTCAATTGTCACCAGTCAATCAAATAGCACCACGTCGATAGCATCTTTCTCATGCCGACACCTTTCCTAAAGGTTTGAGCCGCGAACATATATCCACTGAAAGCCTCCGGCGACTTGAATATTTCCCACCGTGTCGGCTTTTCGACAGTGCAAAAAAGAGGTACTAGCCGCCGGCTAGCTCGCGAGCTAATCCGGGCTCTTCTTGGCCGGCGGGCTCGTCTTCTCCACGGTGTCACATCCTCGCTTGGCGTCGTGTTGGAGTGTGGCTCCGCATAACATACACTTCAGGGAACGTTAGCGGTGTATTAAACACGGCGGCACACGCCATTCAGCACGAGGCTCGCACGAGATGACATTTGAGCACATGCTTGCCGCTAAGATATGTACCCACAGTGCTTTGCGTTCTAACAGATTACGGTAGCCCGAATAACACACAATACATAACACTTGGGAACTGAAATAGCAACACTGGCCTGTTCTGTAAATTGTGGCATTTTGGGGGATGTAGGCCTTTGCTAGTTTAAGGCTACAGCTCCACAATTCAGTACGACATAGTTCACAGTCTTTGCCCATTTTCAGCAATTCAAATCTTCAAACAGTTGGCACCCAGTTTTGTATATTGAGTCTGCTGACATTATGAGCACCAAAAACTCAGCTCGCCGTTCCAAGTTCGTTATCAGTGCAAATCCCACTCTTAATAAGAATGTTGCTAACATGAGGAACGCTGTTGGCATTGTCGCTAGTTACATTTTTGGAAAAATAGTCGCTAGAGTGGGAGGAAAGGTTGCTGAATATAGAGTCAATGAAGTCATTGCTTTTGCTTGCTTGTACCCCCCTTGCACGCGTAGAAATCAAAATAAAAGTCTGTACAGTGTCTCAGCCGTGTCCTCGCAATGTCGTGTATTGTTTTTGTGCAACACCTCTCCCTGTCTATCGCAAAGTCCCAGCGATATTGCGGACATTTTTATGGTTGTTATAGTATGCTTATTGTAATGCCCTTGCATGTGGGAAAATTATTAAATGCCCAGACTCGCCGTAGCGTGAGCCAACTGGCAAACCACCACTTTGGTCACACGTCACCTCGCCAGGCCCCGCCTCTTAAAGGCAACACAGATACTACAATACAGTATCGTATCGTATTTTCTATAGTTAATGCTTGGAAATTATGTTCAAATACATTTGCAATGTGTATAGAAATTGTGTTTTAATAAGTTTAAAGCATGTGGGAGAGGTAAAACTACAAAGAAATGGTTTCTTTATAGCGCAGATTTTCACCTATTTGCAGGTGGGTATGGAACTTATTTCCTCAGATGAAGTCTTTCACTGTATCTTAGGTTTTGTTTTTGACTTTGCAAGAGCCAGTCAGAGATTGCGGACAGCCTGGGTGTGGCCTTCGGGCCATATTTTGCCCAGGTCTGATCTGAAATTTCACATGAAAAAACAGGAGTCCAGGTTCACCAGGGGCTACCTGGGGTGGAGGAAGGCCGCCACTGGACGGACGACGAGGTGCGAGCGCTGCTGTGCATCTGGGCCGACCGGCGCGTCCGGGAAAGCCTGAAGAGCACGCTACACAACAAGTACATCTTCCAGGAGATATCCAGCCAGATGCAGCACACCTTCGGCGTGGTGCGCCACTGGAAACAGTGCCGCACCAAATACAAGAACCTCAAGTACGACTACAAGATGGCCAAGAGCACCCACGCGGCCCGCGGCGGCCGCAGCAGCCCGGGGAAGTACATGAAGTTTTTCCACGAGGTGGAGGCCATCCTGCTGGACCGTGGCCTGGAGGAGGGCTCTCTGGGGATGAAGAGGAGGTTGTATGACGGGGCCGCTTCAGAAAGTGAGGTCGTCATCGAGATAGACAACTGTGAGTACGATTCGAAGAGGAGGTCGTACAAGTCGGAATTGCGCCAATATTCCGGGAAAACCAGCGTCATGCGAGACGTGTCATATGAAGTCGAGACTTCAGCAAATCGCAAGAGACATCGGTTCACGAAATTATTCTTTGATAGTTAGTCACAGTTTTTGTGGCTTGTATGTAAGAATACATCAATCAATCACACTCAGCTACAACTGTTCTTACAGTTTTTCCATTGATTTCTTTATATTTATGGCTTAAAAAGTGTTTTCTTTTTTAAATGCATCAATACTGTTTTGTTGTTTTTACGTTCCGCTCATAACTAGGGTTTTAGCGGCAAGAGATCACGGTTTTGGTTTCAATATCACAGCTCGGCCATAACACGAATCACAAGACAGTAACGGTTTCAAAATTTTTTTTGAACACAGTGGAATTTGTTATTGCTTGGCCACATCTGAAGACCGCGGGAGAGTCAGACGAAATTTGTGTTAGCCTTGCGCTATTTACATTTTTTATTTTTTTTTTTTACATGCTGCGCTCATATTCACATTGGCGTGACGGCATTTCGAATGGGTAAACAAGTTTGACATACTGCCACGAGCCTGTTGCTGAAATTGTGGAAAAAAGACCGAGCGCAAACTGCGAAGTGCAAATGAGCCCCAATAGAGACAGTCAGGCATTGATTGTGTTTTCACTCGTGGGTGCAGCGCTTCTCACCAAGCCGCCCAATTACACTTGTCAGCATGCGGATGTGTTCACTGTGATGGGTAAAATGCAGAGAACAAATTTCATGTGCATGCATGCATGTTTATGACAATAAAGGTAAATCTTCTTCTGAAGTGTTGCGGATCTAGGCGCGTGCCGCATTCAGTGGCCACGGAAATCACAAATCTGCTTAGCTTTTGGCTTGAAATGAGGATTTACCAAGTCGTGGCCGGAGAAACTCTGCTTGTGCACAGTATTATGTAAATTTGCCAAATTGTGACATCACAATTGAAAGATTCTGAACAGATGTGCTCGAGCGCAAGGCAGTCACACGCCCTCGTTAAGTCATATGCTCCCTGTTGGAACTCGGTACCGAATGAGTTCTTTTACTACTAAGTGTGGTTAACCTTATCTTACACTGACTGCAATGTTCAAATGTGACTTCCAACATTTCCTGTACAATTTAGTGTTGCTTTACTGCGCCGACAGATGATAACAGCGACCATTATGACATGAACGGGGATATGGAGTCAAAACTGAGAGGAACAGGTAAGACGCCAAATGTCTTCCGAACATCACGCTCCCTTTGCTTACTTAGTTTCTTCCCTTCCGACGTCAATTCAACAGGGGCGGAGCCGTCCGCCGTGGACCAGCTCCAAGTGGTCACCGTGTCGGACACGGGTCGGAACTGGAGCGACCAGGAGGTGCGAGCGCTGATTCAGGTGTGGTCCGACGAGCGGGTGCGGCGCCAGCTGGAGAGCTCCACCAGAAAGCGGGACGTCTTCACGCAGATCTCCAACCGGCTGATGCAGCAGGGCATCGAGCGCGACTGGAAGCAGTGCCACACCAAGTACAAGAACCTCAAGTACCTCTACCGCTCGCTCCAGAAGGGCAAGACGGACGACGCCGACCCGAAGCGGCTCATGAGATATTACGGCGAAGTGGACGCCATCATGAATCGCAGGGCAAGGGGCTCGCACACGGACCACCGCGTCGACTTGCGCCGAATTGGGATGCTGGCGGGCGACGCCCATTCGGAGGCGGAGGAAAGAACGTGCCGCTCAGAGTCGATTTCGTCGATGCGTCTCGCAGTGATGCCGCAAGAACAACGAGCGATGGAAACGGGAAGCAGTCACCACTTGGACCAGTGGCACCCACAGGACACTTCATTAGGTACACTTTTACTTCATTTATTTGTTTCCTATTTGTAATCATTCAGTTATCTTATTTTTACGATCAATTTATTTAGGCATTTTATTTTTACCACTAATTTGACTCTATTTTTATTGAATTACTTTTTTATTTATTTTTTTTATTATTAAATTAATTTAAAAACTTTTTTCCTTATTGCAGTATTGGCAGGGAACCCATTTCTAAATCCTTATGTTGTATGGAAACTTGAGTACCGAATGTGATTATTAAGCAGCAAATCCAGTTATTAATTGAATTGAATAACAAATGTAATGCTGGCATCGCTAGGAATTTCCTGTTGCTCATTTCTGACATTTTAATGTCCAACCATCCATCCATTTTCTACCGCTTATCTGAGGTCGGGTCGCGGGGGCAGTAGCTTTAGCAGGGACGCCCAGACTTCCCTCTCCCCAGCCACTTCAGCTCTTCCCGAGGCGTTCCCAAGCCTGCCGAAAGACATCGTCCCTCCAGCGTGACCTGGGTCGTCCCCGGTGGGACGTGCCCGGAACACCTCACCGGGGAGGCGTCCGGGAGGCATCCGAATCAGATCCCCCAGCCACCTCATCTGGCTGCTCTCGATGTGGAGGAGCAGCAGTTCTACTCTGAGCCCATCCCGGATGACCGAGCTTCTCACCCTCTCTCTAAGGGAGAGCCCGGACACCCTGCGGAGGAAACTCATTTTGGCTGCTTGTATCCGGGATCTTGTTCTTTCGGTCACGGCCCACAGTTCGTGACCATAGGTGAGGGTAGGAACGTAGATCGACCGGTAAATCGAGAGCTTCGGCTTTCGGCTTAGCTCCTTCTTTACCACAACAGACTGATACAAAGTCCGCATCACTGCAGACGCTGCACCGATCCGCCTGTCGATCTCCCGTTCCATTCTTCCCTCACTCGTGAACAAGACCCCAAGATACTTGAACTCCTCCACTTGGGGCAGGATCTCATCCCCGACCTGGAGAGGGCACGCCACCCTGTTCCGACTGAGGACCATGGTCTCAGATTTGGAGGTGTGATGCTCATCCCAGTCATCACACTTGGCTCCGAACCGCTCCAGTGAGAGTTGGAGATCACGGCCAACAGAACCACATCATCTGCAAGAAGCAGAGATGCAAGACTGAGGCCAGCAAACCAGACCCCTGCGACGCCTCGGCTGCGCCTTGAAATTCAGTCCATAAAAGTTATGAACAGAATCGGTGACAAAGGGCAGCCTTGGCGGAGTCCAACCCTCACCGGGAACGAGTCCAACTTACTGGCGGATATGCGGACCAAAGTCTGACTCTGGTCGTACAGGGACCGAACAGCCCGTATCAGGCGGTTCGGTACCCCATACTCCCGAAGCCCTCCCCACAGGACTCCCCGAGGGACACGATCGAACGCCTTCTCCAAGTCCACAAAACACATGTAGACCGGTTGGGCGAACTCCCATGCACCCTCGAGGACCCTGCCGAGGGTGAAGAGCTGGTCCACTGTTCCACGGCCCGGACGTAAACCACACTGCTCCTCCTGAATCTGAGATTAGACTTCGCGACTGACTCTCCTCGCCAGCACCCCTGAATAGACCATACCAGGGAGGCTGAGGAATGTGATCCCCCTGTAGTTGGAACACACCGTCCGGTCCCCCTTCTTAAAAAGGGGGACCACCACCCCAGTCTGCCAATCCTGAGGCACTGTTCCACGATGTCCACGCGATGTTGCAAAGGCGTGCCAACCAGGACAGCCCCACAACATCCAGAGCCTTGAGGAACTCCGGGCGGATCTCATCCACCCCAGAGCCTTGCCACCGAGGAGCTTTTTAACCACCTCGGTGACCTCAACCCCAGAGATAGGAGAACCCGCCTCAGAGAACCCAGACTCTTCTTCCTCATGGGAAGGCGTGTCAGTGGAATTGAGGAGGTCTTCGAAGTATTCTCCCCACCGACTCACAACGTCCCGAGTCGAGGTCAGCAGCGCCCCATCCCCACTATACACAGTGTTGGTGGTGCACTGCTTTCCTCTCCTGAGACGCCGGATGGTGGACCAGAATTTCCTCGAAGCCGTCACGAAGTCTTTCTCCATGGCCTCACCGAACTCCTCCCATGCCCGGGTTTTTGCTTCAGCGACCACCAGAGCTGCATTCCGCTTGGCCAGCCGGTACCCATCAGCTGCCTCAGGAGTCCCACACGCCAAAAAAGTCCGACTTCATCAGCTTGACGGCATCCCTCACCAGTGGTGTCCACCAACGGGTTCGAGGATTGCCGCCACGACAGGCACCAACCACCTTACGGCCACAGCTCTGGTTGGCCGCCTCAGCAATGGAGGCGCGGAACACGGTCCACTCGGAATCGACGTGCCCCACCCCCGGAACGTGAGCAAAGTTCTGTCGGAGGTGGGAGTTGAAACTCCTTCTGACAGGGGATTCTGCCAGCCGTTCCCAGCAGACCCTCACAATACGTTTGGGCCTGCCAGGTCGGACCGGCATCTTCCCCCACCATCGGAGCCAACTCACCACCAGGTGGTGATCAGTTGACAGCTCCGCCCCTCTCTACACCCGACTGTCCGAGACATGCGGCCGCAAGTCCGATGACACGACCACGGAGTCGATCATGGAACTACGACCTGGGGTGTCCCGGCGCCAAGTGCACGTGTGGACACCCTTATGTTTGAACATGGTGTTCGGTATGGACAATCCGTGATGACCACAGAAGTCCGATAACAGAACACCGCTCGGGTCCATTTTAATGTAATAATTAAAATTGAATAATTAGGACAACTGACTTTGAAAAAGAGACACTTGATGCATTTTACCACAACAGTTCCCAGGTGTCTTAATAACAAGTATGTGACATGCTTTCGTCAAAATACCCCAAGGATGAAACCTGATTGAAATGTATTAAAGTTTGGGAAAATAGGCAACTTACAAAAATACTGACAGTGGGGCAGCATTTAGAGATCCAACTATCGCTATACGAACATTAAAAAGTACCTTTTCCATATTATGTCACATAAAACGCTCCAAATCTGTACATTTAAGCAAGTTAGACGAGTGCTTCACCTTTTCTATCTTTTATGGTATGCCGTTTGTAGGATCCCGTGAAAGCAGCCTGACCCTCGGCGACACTCTGTCGACTGGCCGAGGGAGGAAGAGGAAGGCGGACGACGAAGGTTCGAAATGTGTCCAACGATTAGATAATGACTTCACATGACTGCCACAAGCCTTTGTAATTCCCGAGACACCGACTCCCCCGAGTCCCATGATTGGCCTCTTGATGAAATTAGTACGGATAGTGGAACATTTGTCACTGTGGACAAAAGCCCAAACTCATGACGCAACCACTGAATGAAACCTTTTGCATTCATAAAAATCATGCTGTTGTATTTCCCCCCTGCAGACAATCTCCTGACGCCAGTGAAAAAAACTGCAGAAAATGTGAACATTAAAGAAGAGCAGACTCACGTTCCGATAATAGAAGTCCTTTCAGTGTGCTCGATGGCCTACCAGGATGCACATCAAGAGACGCAGGTAATTATTAAAATAAGGATTATAGTGTCACGTTCACGTCAACGGAAGGTCACGCCGAGCCGCTGCTCCGGGAAATACGGTTTAAACTCGATTACACACTCTTACTATCACGTGTGAAATGCATATCACGTTACTGTTCCTTGTGAAGTAGTTAGGTGACATTTAATAGGGTTAGTTAAGGGAAAGGGTGGGAGCACGTTACCCATCAGGGGCCATTTTGAAGTCTTTTTGAGACAAAGTTCTTCAGAGGTTTTATTGGGATTTAGAACTGGATGCCGGTGGAGTCATACAGTCACACCAGAACAATAAGTCTCTTCAATGTGTTTCCTTCATTTTAACCCATTTTTTCACTGGATGTACGTGATTTTGGCATTTCCAACACACTGCTTTGCTAACTACAGTGTGTGTAATGTGAATTGATACACAATTATTAGAAAAATATCTGAAAACGTGTCATTTTGATCATGTATGTTCTATTTTCATAATCATATTGAACATTTTATCATCGTCCACCCTATCAGCAAGCTCACGTATTTTGCTGTTTGCATGTAAATTGTCTCGCTTGCAGTTCATTTTTTAAAAAAGTGTGCACTTGACCAATATACATTTCTAACAGTATAACATCTACTTATTGCAGTGGTGCCTTGAGATACGAGCGACCCGACTTAGGAGTTTTTCCAGATACGAGCCTCCATTCGGCCGATCAGTTGAGCAAATATTGAACAATTCATCAAAAAAGAGGCTTCGAGCTGCTTGACGCCACGGCCATTTTACTAAGAGAAATACATGTTTATTTAAAACAACCATAGAGCTTTGTTTTAGGAAAGTCTGCTGAGCTTAATATTAAAAAAAACAACAACAACAAAATAACTGCAAAACTCCATTGACATGCTAACAGTTAGCGTCGATACTCACGGTTAGAGAACTCTAAGTAAGGGATATTTGAACACAAACGACAGATACCAGAGAAGACAGATCGTATAAAGATAATATACAGTATCTCTATTAACAGACATATATTCTTTATCCTCCACAAAAGACAATATCACGGCATCTTACTGAGTCACTTGCAGTAGTAGTAGTAGAAGTACTATTCTTCTTCATTTGTATCTGCAGGACTCTATTATACTGCCTTCAGGTGGCCAAGGCGGGCACATCACAAGGAGCAGCACAATGAATTGGATTGCAGCATTCAATCAAGAAGAATAAACTTGAATTTTTTACATTGCATTTATTTACATTATTACTTCGTGTTTTTAGGAAGTACAATATTCCAGAGTGCTACTTCCCTTATTAATAAACGAATTACAAACGTTTTTTTGGGGGTGGGAGGCGGGAACGGATTAATGGCATTTACCTTCATTTCAATGAGGAAAGATAATTTGAAGTACGAAGATTTTGAGTTATGAGCGTGGTCACATAACGAACTCGTATCTCAAAGCACCACTGTACAACTAATATGAAGTTCAATGGAAAATCTCAGCTTTTTTGGGTGAAGTGGGTAAGTCTCAAAGGCACCTTATGGGAATATTGAATATGAAGTGATTTTGTCGGACAATGCTTGATTTTACACATTCCTATTTAATATTTTTGTCAATTTGACATTCATTCTCTGATTTAAAAAAAAGTGCAGGAATTCACCAGTTACTCTGTACTTGAGTAGTTTTTTTCCCCACTAAGTACTTAATTATTTGGAGGACTTTTACTTGAATCATATTATTGAAAAGCAGTGACTCTCAAAGTGTGGTACTCGCAGATATGAATACTTGGTTATGACACGCCCCTTTTGAGCTGTGTGCCTACGGCGACGCTAAGCTAGTAAGGGCAAACTTGTTCACACATTCCATGTGTGTGGACAGCAAGAAAACCGAAAGAACAAGATTTTAGACACATTGTGTTGCATACAGGTTGCGCACAATGCTGTACAAGCTCAACAAGGGAACTGGGAATAACCTTTAACGGGTACAAATATTTTTGGGGCTTTTTAAACAAAAAAATTTTTTGATAGCACACGCTTTGGCATTGACAAAAAAAAGTAAACCATGAAAATCGGTTGAGAAATGAACAAATTATGACTTCATTTCAATCTCCATGCATTGCCTTTGATGGGAACATTGCCAACATGGCCGCCACGTCGGTTCACCAGGCTGCTACAGCAAGCTGGTGTATCTAGTCTTCATTTCTGTGGCAGTACTAGTAGCATTAGTGGTACACTGGTTCCCTCTAGTTGTACGCAAAAGAATCACTGCCCACAGACAGTTCAGTTGTATTTAACTGTTTAGTACAATACATTTGCATTTCATCTTTCAAAACAGTTTCTTTGTAAACTTGTATTTAGGTATTTTTATTTATTTAACTTTTAAATGCAATAACTGAAGTACAGTTTTTATTTTCCTATATTAAAGTGCATTGTTAATGCTCAAACTGTGCCTAATGTTCCAGTGGATTTTAGTATATATATATATAGATAGATAGATAGATAGATATATAGATAGATATATATATATTTTTTGGTGGTGCTACTCTGTGTAAAATAAATAAAGTTAAAAAAAAATAGAAATAGAAAATGACAACCACTGCTCTAAAATAACAGTACTCTTTACTGGAGCACATTATTATTTTTTTGGGCTACTCTTCCCACCTCTGATTTTAATAGACAAAATGTGATGAATGTCAAACTAGCGTCGGTCCCTGAACGCATCTCGGGCACAAACTTTTCCCACCTTCCAACGTTCTGCGACACAATTGTCACACGCCACGATTAAAAACGAGTGGACAAATAACACCGTAACGGTTCATTTTGTGGCTTTTTTCTTCTTCTTATTTTTTACCTGTAAGCATAACAAGAGCTACAAATGTCTGTAAACGTGCCTCGTGTGACTTTAAAAGCAAGTCGCGGCTTGTGTGTGCGCGCGCGTGTGTGTGTGTGTGTGTGTGTGTGAGTGTGAGACCGTCTACGTTACCTGTGCTGCAACGCCACAAGTCCCAGGGTGAGCACCTGGGCCACCTCCAGCTGCGTAGGCCAGTCTCCGGCCGCCACGCACCCAAACACCCCGCACTCCTCCCCGATACCAGACTCGTCGAACTCCATCCTGGCTGTCGCCTCTCGCTAGCCGCTGGTGGGCCAAAGTGGCCGAGAGAGCGATCTGCGCATGCGCACAACACTCAACTCTTGCTTCTCGAGCACGTGTCACAACAGGGCCGTGTTTGCTTTACACGACACGGTCGATTAAAACCCACAAGAAAAAGGACACAAAGTCAGTCAGAGGCGAAGAAAGAAAAAGGACAAGTTCGCAGTATTGTTTTTAAAAGCGAGCGCCATTACTTCAACTTAAAGTGAATCAAGCATTTCGACGTGTTGTACGACAACAAATCACGTGAAGCGAGTGAATCGATTGTGTTTTTCCAAAAAAGAGAAGAAAATGGGCAAAGTTGCCTTCATGTAATCCAAAACAGTTGGTCTTTTTTTCTTCTTCTTTAAGAAACAGAGTTGAGAGTTTGGGCTTCCCCCCGCCCATGTTGGGCCACTTCGCTCTTTTGATTGGCCAAAGTGAGTGAATGGAGTGCCGTGATTGGCTCTCACAGCACGTAAGAAATGCTCAACTTCCGCCTTGTGCTCCCTGCACGCCTCCGGCTCTCATCCTCGCTTGACAACTTTTTTTTTGCGTGGCTCACTGCTGCTTTTTGTGTTTCATTTGTCGTACAGTTCTGCGGCGTGTCGAAGAGAAACATGGCCACCACACAAGGTAAAGTACGATCTTTTCCATTCTGGGAAAAAAAAGCGCACCTTTTAACAGGGCTTCTCTGTCTCTATTTATTTTGTAATCAGAGTTGAGCATCGGCCAGAAGCTGAACGAGGGCAAGACCAAGCAGATTTTTGAGATCGTGGATCAACCCGGGCTGGTTCTGGTGCAGTCCAAAGACCAGATCACCGCCGGGAATGCAGCGAGGAAAGACCAGATGGAGGGCAAAGCGGCCATCGCTAATAAAACCACCAACTGCGTGTTTGAACTGCTGCAGCAATCTGGTAAAAAAAAAATATATATATATATATATATTATAAAAAAAACAACAACAAAATACAATAAAAAAAAAAAACATCCACAAAAACGACTTGCATTACACTCACACAATGGTGTTCATTGTTAGTTCATCATCAACGTGAGTTAACTTATTAATGTTATCACTTTATTCTCAACTCACCTTTATTATTTTATCAATTCTAAACTTTTTATCATATTTATTTTGATTAAATATTTTATTTAAAAAAAAACAAAAACACCCAACGTTTTATTTTATTTATACATTTTATTGCAAAATGCCCAAAACTCACTTTTATTTTTTTTGCATTATCCAATATTGCATTGTATTATTATTAGGTGAATTATAAGACAATATATTTTTTAAATTATAAAAACATTCTGAACACACATTTTGATGTATAAATTTTTATATAAAATATAATTATATTATTTGTATATTAAATTTATATTCAAACATTTTAATATTTATAGAATCAAATACATATATATATATATACTGCACTTTTCTTTTAAATACAAAAGCTGAGTATTTTACTAACCCGTCCTTTCATACAATGCAATGAATAAAATTTTTTAAAAAAGCAAAATTTTATTTGAACACAACGACAGCGACAATGTTTGACATTTTCTGGAGCTGATCATTTTTACCTAAATTGATTATTCTTTCATTATACACGATATATTGACAACCTAATCTCATGTAAATGAATATAATTAGCTCTTAACATTTCCAGTGTCGAAAGTCCACAGCAATGTAGTAGTCAGTCATGTGCCGTGGCATCAGCCTGATTGTTAAATGAATGTTGTAACCGTAACCCGTCTGCCACTCATAAGACCCATCAAATCTTGCACATGAGCACCCTGTGACTCGTAATCAAGCGGAACGTACGCAACGTCATCTCCTTCTCTTGCCTCTAATTGTAGTGTTTGACACGCATTCTCCCCCCCCCCCACTTCCCCATGTTTCATACCACGTCTTGAAGGCATCAAGATGGCCTTTGTGAGGCAGCACTCCGACACGGCGTTTGTGGCGGCGCACTGCGAGATGATTCCCATCGAGTGGGTGTGTCGCAGGGTGGCCACCGGCTCCTTCCTGAAGAGGAACCCGGGCGTGAAAGAGGGCTACCGCTTCTCCCCGCTCAAGATGGAGATGTTCTTCAAAGTGAGTCCACGCTACCTCATTTTGTGATGCCCCCTGCCCCCCTCCCCACAATTCATCAACAGTTCCCAGGTGTCTGAAAAACATGCCTGTGGCATACTTTTGTCAAAATACCCCAAGGATCAAGAATGACTGAACACTTTACACCCAGTTTTGTCGCATGCAAATAAGCCATTGCTCACCCCGCCTCCTCTACTGTTGAGTTTCGTTACCATGACGACCAGGGATGCTGTTGATCCCCGTGTCCCCAAAAAAGCAAGCGTGACCTCCGAAGCACATGCGAGCCTCGATAAAGAGGCAGCGCTTCATAACCATTTTTATCCTTTCAGGTAAAAGAAAAAATAATACATAAAACAGTTTCAATGCAAAGCAAAACAAAGTCAGCCAGAAAAACAAAATGTTAAAACTTCTTTCAACCCCCCAAAAAAGTTTTTAAAATATTTTCTCTGTAAAGCATTCATCTCACAATTTTAAAAGGCAACTAAACAAAGCGTCCTTAATTAAAGACGGTAAAAACAAGGATTGTATACTCACTCGCGGCCAACCTGCCGACTGACACTCGTGTAGCGGATCTGTGCATGTGGCGCATGCAGCAGACGCATACACGCCAAACAAATGGTTTCCACCGTTTTAAGTAACCAAATGAATAGAAACCACAACCAACTGTAGTCTTACTTCAAATAAAGCCTTGGACTCCCTGCAGTTGAAATGCGGTATGTTAGGTTCCCTCAAAGACTCCGTTGGGCATAGGTGTAAACTCGTACTGTAGCCGGAAAAATAATGTACTGTATTTCCATTTATTCGGTATCTTTTTTTTCAGTTGTTGTTAATGTTTTGGATTTCAAAAAGAAACAAAAAATCTCCAAATTTGGACATGCTTTTTATTTGCCCGCTGCGATATGTGAATACGATTTGAAATGTCACTTGCATGAATCCAGCCATGTTTGGGTCGAGTCCATCAGTCACCGGCAGCAGTCTTGCCCCAAAATAGCGCAGGTACATAAAAAAAAAAACAACAACCCTGCTTTGCCCTTCCAGGACGACGCCAACAACGATCCGCAGTGGTCGGAGGAGCAGGTGCTGGAAGCCAAGTTCTGCCTGGCCGGCCTCGCCGTCGGCCGGTGCGAGGTGGACATCATGAACCGCAGCACCGTGGCCGTCTTCGAGATCCTGGAGAAGGCCTGGGCCACGCAGAACTGCACTCTGGTCGACATGAAGGTGCGTGAGCGCGTGCGTTGGGTGAGCGTCTGAGCATGTGTCGGTGTGCACGCGTGTGTGCGTGTTTTATTAAAGATTTTTGGGTGGCTGGAATTTTTTTTTGCCTCCCAGATCGAGTTTGGCGTCAACGTGAAGACTCGGGAGATTGTTCTGGCCGATGTGATCGACAACGACTCGTGGAGGCTGTGGCCCGCCGGCGACAGAAGCCAGCAGAAAGATAAGCAGGTTAGTTCTTTGTGTTTATTTAGAAGAAATCTTTCCAAGCCATCATTATTGGAGTGAGTGAGCCGAGGACTTTGCTCGCTTCTCCAGGTGTACCGTGACCTCAAAGAGGTGACCCCGGAGGCCATGCAAATGGTGAAGAGAAACTTTGAGTGGGTCTCCGAAAGGGTCAAGGTGCGGCAAAGGCTTTTTATCCTCGCTTATCAGAAGAGGCTTTTGATGTTTGTGTGCTTTTGAATCTACTGAGGTACTGTAGGTGACGTTCCAAACATAACAATTGAATTTTAACTGGGTCAAGTGGACTCTGAACTGCTTACACATAAACAAATACATTTATCAGTGCATTTTGGCCATGCAAGCTGCCTATTCCATAGCTGCATATTGGGGGGGGGGGCGGAAGAAAATGCATATAGTTCGATGCAAAGCATGCGTCTCCAAATAAAAAAAACAAAAAAAACAAATCCTCAAAAACCCCAAATGTTTTTTTTTTTTTTTCTTATTTCATTAGCCTAATAGCATAGTTGCCCAAGTCATTTTTGAATGTTTTCAGGAAACAAAAAAACAATTTTCAGAAAGTACATTGGTATCTTATTTCTATATTGTAACAGAAAGTAAAAAATGACATAGGCATTTATGCTATTAGGTTTAAGATTTTTGATGAAAATGATAATAATTAAGAACTGAAAATGCATCCCTTAATCCATTTTCATTTAAAAAAAAAAATACTTTTAATGCCAAACATGCAACTCCAATTAAAACTAAACACTTTTATGACAAAAAAGTTAAAAAAAAATTTCAATTGCAAAGCATGGATCCCTTATTAAGTTTTTTTAAATAAAAAAAAACACATTTGTAATGATACTTAATGTAAAGCATGTATGTTTGAATTTAATTAACAAAAATAAATACAAATTAAAAATACATTTATTTTAATATAAAGCATACATTTCCAATTTAAAGTTTCAAAACAAGAATTTTAATATTTTTTTAATGCAAAGCTTATCCCCCCAAAAGTCTTAATAAATAAAATAGTCTTCATATTAAGTTTTTTTTTTTTTTTTTTTTTTTTTTAAATTACACAATGGGGAGCCACCTGCTTTTCAAATATATTCCAGTGTTTCTCTTTCTTTGTTACTTTGCCTTTTCCATCAATTGCTTTTTTTTTTAAGCTTCTGATTGGCTAACTGATTCGGAGATTTGCTTTTGCTCTTTGCTTCAAATGAGCTTTTTTACTCTGAAATGATCTGGTTCTAAAACTACTGAGTGGCACTGAACATGCTTTATATGACGCCTCCCCAGCTGCTGCTGGAGCCCCAGGCCAGCGGCAGGGTGGTGGTTCTCATGGGCTCCACCTCGGACATGGCCCACTGTGAGAAGATTAAGAAGGCCTGCGGTTCCTACGGGATTCCCTGCGTGCTGCGTGTCACCTCGGCGCACAAAGGCCCCGATGAGACGCTGCGCATTAAAGCGGGATACGAAGGTTTGCGTCTTCCTGTTCCTCCAGTGGTGGGAAGTTAACAAAATGTGTTACTGTACTTAAATAGTATTTATTTTTCTGGCAACTTTTGAATTTGACTCCGTACATTTGTCCCAAAAAAATATCTGTACTTTCTACTCCTTACTTAGTCAAAGTAGGCTTGTTGCTTTTCTCAACCGCCTCAGGGCGATGACGCGACTTCCCCCGGAGGGCGGCTACAACTGTGAACCCATATAGATGAAAGATTACCTCATATACTCTAATTACATACCGTATACACAACACATTGATGAGTAACCAGTTTTGAAATCAGAAGCCTATAAAACTATTACATTCCTTTTCAAAGTCGGATTGGTAACGAAAAAATGCTTGCAAATATCTCAATGGTATTACAATTTTGATTCGCTTTCGCGGGCCACATAGATTGATGTGGCGGGGCGGATCTGGCCCCCGGGCCGCCAGTTGCAAATTGCCGTGATAGTCAAGTATTGTCGTAAAAGAAGGAAGTGGCCTTTCATGTTCCCGTTGTTGAACAGGAGACGGCATCCCCACGGTGTTTGTGGCGGTGGCCGGCCGGAGCAACGGCCTCGGCCCCGTGATGTCGGGTAACACCGCCTACCCCGTCGTCAACTGCCCGCCCGTCTCGCCCGACTGGGGCTCCCAGGACGTTTGGTCCTCCCTCCGTATGCCGAGCGGTGAGTCCCGCTTTTGGGTTTTTTGAAGAGTTCAATTGAAGAGCTCGCTCATTCATTGCGTCTCTCAGGTCTGGGCTGCGCCACCGTCCTCTCCCCCGACGCGGCCGCTCAGTTTGCGGCTCAGATCTTCGGGCTGAACAATCACCTGGTGTGGTGCAAGCTGAGGGCTTCCATGCTCAACACCTGGGTGGCCCTCAAGGTGGCTGACAAGAAGCTCCAGGCCTGCAGCCTTTGAGACTAAATCATCATCAATCCCTCCTCTGGCAGGCTGCTTTGTCTCTTCTGAGCAAAAAAAAAAATACAAAAATGAACATGAATCTGTGCTTCAACATTTCCATTAAAAATAATGTGTTAAAATTTGTAACCAAATGTCTCTGATCTTTTATCACAGAAGTGCAATCAAATGAAAACGTTCCTTCCACAGCGCCGATAAATGTTTCTAGAGGCATCAAAATATATTTTTCCGGTCAAATCTATGGCTGTTATTGCATCTTTGTTGTTGTTGTTGTTGTTGTTTTATCGTTAAATTGCTTCTAATGCTAACTCTTCAGGCAACAAATAGGTGTTCGACCTACTACGTTTTTCTTTTTGTAGAAGTAGCTGAAAAGTAAAAACAAGCTTGCGAAACTATTTTATCAAAACTCTGAAACAAACTGACAATTGAGGAAATACTGCACAACTAAAAATATATGTGAAATGCAAAGGTGCACAATGTGAAACACTTATCAACTGCAGAAAAATTTACAACCTGGTCATCTACTGTTAATCTATTAAAACAAGTACTTTTGACCGCACTTTCCCACATTCGCTTTGTATTGGAAGACTAACGAAAGTTACATTTACTATTTTATTTTTCAAAAGCTCTTAAAATGTTGGATATATTTAAGTATTTGTGGGTGAAATAGTCTGGAAATGCGAATTAGACACATTTTTAAAATGTACTAATCGTGTTTTCGTTTGTAAAATAGACTTTTGTGGTGAAGATGTTCCGCTGTTACGCTTGATCATTTTTCAATATTTAATTTTGCTGAAGTTTTGAATTGGTATTTGTATCAATTTTAGCTGCGAGCCAGACAAGATTCCACCCATTGTATTCATCTTCATCCAGTTGCAGGTCAGCATCTCAACCGCAAGAGGGAGCCCGTTATCAAACCACAGTCTTCACCTTTCAGTCACTTGCAGTCGTTTACAGCCAAGGGGAATGAGTCAGAACATAATTCTACTTTTTATATATTGAATTCTTTTTTTTTTTTTTGCATCTTAATATATCACAGCGATAAACGATGGGTTAAACGACCTTTGATGTACCCAAAATTCTGGTGCGCGTGTGGGCGTAGGAAGTGGGAGGATGGCGGATGAGCGCCAAGAAGAAGATGAAGAGGTGGACGCAGAAGCTGCCGGCCCAAATTGCAAATTGCAAATGCATAACAGCAGCAGAGGAGGTAAAAGCGCTGTGACATCTTCACCGCAACAATGCGTGTTAGGATGGCTCCGTGTCTCCTTGACGACCGTATCGTGGCAACAATGCACACGTTTGCCCTCTTCCCTGATACCGGTGGTCCTCATTTTCTCTCTTTGCTTACTCTTCAGTGGTTCCCGGCTTGCCTGCCATCGCCATGGCAACCGCGAGCGTAAATGAATCATCAGTGCGGTATCCCTCCTCTCTAATGATCCTCTGAGTATGCAAAGTCAACAGCATCGCTGCACTGCTTCCTCCTCGTTGTAACTGAGATGAACGAGGCAGACTATTGTTAGAGTAAAAAAAAAAAAAAAGCCTTTTATTCACATTGACGTATCACTACTGCAGCTGATTTACATAAAAGCATTTTGTCTTTTTTTTTTTTTGTAGATGACGGATAAATATAAGACATGACACTCTTCCATTTAGCACACAGATGACAAACTCAAGGCCCTCCGCATCAGTGTGAAAGTTTTTACTAAATGTTTTCCTTGACTTCTGTTTCAAACTAGCTAAACCAACCCAGGGGGCAATTATTGTATGCGATATGATAGGGGGATTATTAGGGTTCCCGCACAAGGTAGGGAAGTTGGGGTTGGTCTCTGCTGGCCTACACACACGCCATCAGAAGCACTGACCCACATTCCCAACTTCAACATTTCTTCCATTCCATTGTATGAAGTTATTGTCAACAGTCTCTTATTCGCTTCATTTCGTAGCATTTCTCTCGGCTGCACCGCTTCTAGTACATTTAGCGCCGTCATTCACACTGTTGCTGCATTGTTCATTTCCGAAAAAGAAGACAAACCATTCATGTTGCACTTTCCTAAAAAGAAACGATTTTAGCTGATCTTTCTTTGTAAGCGTTATTCAATCAGTTCCTAGTTACACAAAGCATAAGCAGTTTCCCCCCCCCCCCCTCTTCCTTTTCATTTTGTTCCATTACCAAATTTGAACTTAAAACCAAGGTACGCACCAAATCCTTATTTTTGGCGATACACTCCAAGGAGTCCTACATTTATAGTGGCTATAAAAAGTTGACACACCCGTGTTCGAAATGCCAGGTTTTCATGACTTTCTCCACCCTTAATGTGAGCTAATGCACAACTCAAATGAAAAAAGGTGAACTCTTTTATGGAGAAGCCTACTGGAACAGCTGAACTTTATTTGGGGTTAATCAGGGGCACTTTAAATGGTGGCAGTTGTGCGCTGACTCCCATTTGACATGACCTTGAATGTGATTGGTTAATTCAGAACACAGCCACATCCCCAGTGACAAGAGGGTGTGCACGCTTGTGCAACCACATTTTGTCAGTTGTTTCGGTTACATTAATGTTGAGGAAAAAAAGTTAGATGAATGATTTAGCTCGGTCTCTTTTTCGTTTCTCCTTTGGTCACAAAATCTGGCATTTGGACAGGGGTGTGTAGACTTTTTATATCAACTGGATGTGGTTTCACCGGCATAACCTGCCCGGTCGGTGAGGGCAACCCTAACTCCGAAGTGTCCAGTGATGAAAATAGGTTTGACACCCTTGATTTAGCGTCGGCGTCATTCCTCGTCACAGGGCGCCGAGGTCGTGGCAGGAGCGCGACTTCTGCCGCAGGAACCTGCCGGCGTCCCCTCGCTCGCGCTGGTACCGGGGAACCAGGCTGGACAGGAAGCGCTTGGCGCGCGAGGTGATGCTCTCCCGCTGGCCCCCGCCGCTCACGTCCTCCGGGCCGGCGCCCGGGGGCCACGGGGGCTGGCCCCGCGCCAGCCGCACCGCGCTCTCCAGGAGCTCCGGCGTGCGGTGGTCCAGAGAGGCCGAGATCTCCAGATAGAGGCAGTTGAAGAGGGCGGCGCTGGACATGGCCTCTGAGGGTGGACGCGCACGAGTAGCCAGAGCCACAGCGAACACACACAAATACAAAATGAGAAGACTTGCAAGGAGGCGCTGTAGACCACAACTCGCGCCCAGACACAAGACCACACAGCAAACGCGACTCCTGCTCCTGAGGCCATGTCACTCACGAGGCCACGCCCCTTAAAGGCACACATCCAACACACGGGTACTAGCTACAGTACGTACAGTAAGTATTTGCCCATAGATGCGACAAGATGGCGCCAAAGCACAACTTTTCTATTAGACAGGGCTAAGGCCTGACTAAATGAAGCTCCTCAACTAACTTCAAAATAGTTCCTTTGCAGCAATATGCCACAAGAGGGCGCCAAAGCACTTCTTTTCTATGAGCCAGGGCTTTTGCCTAGGCGTAAAAACAGAAAATCGCAAACATGCAGGGTGTGCAGTGTACTTGTCAGTCTAACCTTGAGCGGTGACTTCACGTGAGCGAACCAGGTCGCTTTTGTTGCCCACGAGGATGATGGGAGTCTGCGGCTGAGTCTCTCGCAGGAGGAGGCGGAGCTGCGCCGTGCGGTGGAAACTGCGCCGGTCGGTCACCGAGAACACCAGCACGCACACCTCGCAGCGCAGCGACGACAGGTCCTGAAAACACACACACGACCTACATGAGAAATGAATCCCATAATAGAAACACAACAGCGTTTGATTTGTGTCGTTTTGTGCCGCACTCCCACTGGAATTCGACACCTTCATGCAGCCATTTTGCACATCTGTGGGCAGCCCACACACACGCGCACACCTGAGTCGTGCCTGAGGGAAAAGAGGAGAGCGCAAAACAAAAGTCTCATGAGCACGCTGGGTCGTCACCATGCGGCCATCGTTTTGATCCCGCTAGACGTTGAACGAAGGATATATTCGCATGTCGGCACAATGATATATTTTCCCGCCCGTGCTCGCATGCACAATTGTGGCCTTGTTTGTAACGCCCACTGACTGCTGTTGACACATTTTTAGACTATTCTTAAAAGGGATTACCTGGATCGATAAGGGGGCAAATCAATGGATTCATTTCGATTTTTGTAATATTTGTATTATATTATATATATTTGGATGTATGATTTCAAAAATTGGAAAACAGATTCTTGTAATTTAATTTAGAAAAATATTTTTTACAATGGAAATTTAGTACATTTTGTTTTTCAAAATTTCTAAATTCATATATTTTTCAGATAAACGTGGTTAAAGTCAAAGCAAAATGTGGACAAATATTTTGTTGGAAAATCCCCTTGTTTTTCATTTTGAAAAAAGAAGCAATCAAAACAAATTGTTTACAATATTAAATTGATTTAATCATTTAAAAAAGTCTACAAAAATATGACTATACTTTATATGTACATAAAAAAAACTCAATATCTGGGATCTTTTTCATTTATATTTTTGCAGACCTTTTTGAATTTAGAAAATATATTTTTATATTATATACAAATATTTTCAATATTATCAATTTAAAAAGTTTTGTTTATGTTTAAACATATATGTAATGACGTTTTCTAGAAATATTTAGATTTTAAAATAAAACAAACTTTTTTTAAATGTAGAAAGTATAGATAATATTTTTCCCTATTTAGTATTTTTACTTTGACTATTTAGATTATTTATGTATTCATATTTTGAAAAAAAAAAAATGAAATCTTAAAAATCCATTTTTTAAATACATACAAAAAAAAATACTTACGGTTACGGTAAATAGGAATCTATGTACGTGTGTAATATATCCATTTCCATTTTCCGTACCGCTTATCCTCACTGGGGTCGCGGGCATGCCGGAGCCTATCCCAGCTGACTCTGGGCGAGAGGCGGGGTCCACCCTGAACCGGTTGCCAGCCAATCACAAGCAGGCCACATACTGTTTCAACAAATAACCCTTTGCACTCACGTTCACACCTACGGGCAATTTAGAATCTTCGAGTCTTCAAAGTCTAGATAAATAGATAATAACCTTTATGTTTATATTGTTTTAAATATTGAAACAAATAATACGAAGGATTTATTTTTTTTATTTAAAAAAACTTACATTGGAAGGTTTATAAAAAGACAGGAAAAATACTTTCTCACAATTGAACATCTTTTGGGATGCTGCTTGCTGTACAGCCATTATAATAATTATTATATTCCAATAATAATGATAATAATTCCGTAGCCAAATCATATTTATTCAGTATCTATATTAAGCATGAAGACAACCACTAGATAGAAGCAGTGTGGGCATGTTTGTCTCACGTGTCTCCAGTTGTCATAGATAACGACGGCGCTCTCCTCGTCGTCCACGGTGACGGCGCTCACGTGACCTTCCCCTGAGGACGACGAGCGCATCGGTTAGCCTCGAGAGGCGCTGAGGCCGCCCTCCGACAATCAAAAACAAACAACCGTCAGAATCCACCGACGCCGTCCTGTCTACGTCCCCCGCCAGGGCGAAGGCCAGCGACGACTTCCCCACGCCGTTCTGCCCGAGCAGGGCGATCCTCAGAGGGCCGTCGGGCCCGCCCTCCGCCTCCGCCGCCGGTGCCGGTGCCACGTCGTGCGGGGCCGGGCTGAAGCGGATGGGCGGCGAGGCGGAGGCTTGGCGGGCCGCGTCCGAGGACCAGTCGCAGTCGTCGTGCACGGCCTCCTCCCGCCTGAGCTGGTGCTTGATGGGCAGCGGGGTGCTGCCTCGGCGGACGGTCGGTGTGATGGACAGGGTCATGGGGTCACACTGGAACGCATGTTTGGAAGTTTGGCAGGGAACTACTTTGGGAAACCTAAGTGGGCGTTCAAACCCTGCACGCCTCTCTAAGAGGATCTACAAGCGTCTTATTTTTAAGGGTAGCAGGGTAGTAAAAAGAAAAGAACATTTTGCAATAATTAAAAATACAGATTTCTTTTTTTTTTTTTATTTAGAAAAAGGATTTAGTTTAGGAAAAAAGGGTTATATTTTTTTTATATTTTGGGGGAAAATATATTGTTTTAAATACTGAAACTATTTAAAAGTATAAACAAATATTTAGATGTAGAAAACAAATACTTTAAATATATATAAAAATATTAGTATAAAGATAGTTTTTCAATGTCAATGTTTGCAACAACTAGGAAAAATATTGTTTGAATGTATTTTTTTCCCACTAATTAAAACAGATTTAAGATAAAGTTTTAAGAAATGTATTTCTAAAAAAGTAAATATATATTTTTAAATATTTATTTATATTGTTGTCTACATTAAAAACTATTTTTGAAATTAGAAAAAACGTGTTGTCTAAAATAAATTACAAAATCTCTCTCTCTCTCTATATATATATATATAAATAGTGTGTCATTTTTCTGCAATATAAATGTTGTTAATTACAATAGAGCGGTACCTCGACTTCCCAGCGACATGACTTTGAAGTTTTTTCAAGATAAGAGCCGTCTCTCGGCCAATTCATTTTTTGGTTTTTTTTTGTCTTGAGTTGCGAGCAAAAATGGGCAACAAACTTTGAAAGTGTACTTTAAAACTCATCACAAAACAAAGAGAAATACACGTTCCATTTCGACCGAACAATACCTCCAAACTCCAGCAAAACAGCCCAAATGACCATAATTTGCTTTTCCGAAAGTCCGCCCGCATAACGCTAACACATGCAGTCCGCTACATGGCTAAAAAAATGATTGCCTTGATATTGCAGTAATTATATACCATTAAAAAACTTATATTTGAAGACATATATATATATATATATATATATATATATATATATATATATATATATATATATATATTTGACCATTTATGGCTACTAACACACGCACACTAATTGACTGCCTGCTAATTACATCCTGTACCTTGAGGGGGTCCTCCTCAGTCTTGAGTACGTCTTGCGGGACATCTGTCGGCATCTGCAAGCTGAAACACGACGCTGGATGAGGACTCAGTGGGAAGGGGGGTGGGGGGGAAAGTCGGGAAATGATTACAATCCAGCAGCCCCCCCCCCCCCCCCCCCCCAATCCCGCCTTCACCCACTCACCCACCACCCACACCTGAGCCCTCCTCACCTGTCACGCGGCTCTCTGCAACTACAACAAGAGGATGGGAGAGCGCTCTCTCTCTCTCTCTCTCTCTCTCTCTCTCTCTCTCGCTCTCCCTCCGAGTTGACCTTTTAACGTCAGTGCGGGAACCAACCGCTAGAGGGCGGCATAGCACAAGCTCGCCATGATGAGCAGGCTTTTCCATGGGTTTGCGTAGGGAGAGGGGCAAGGCGGTCTTTTGCGGCTATTCCAGCTCTAAAACACAAACCACTGTGTCTACATATTACTTTTTTTTTTTTTTTTTTTTAAACAAATGTCACACTTTAAGTTCAAATTTATTGTAATACAGTTGTGATGTGCAATACTGCAAGATTTGTCAGCGATACCAAATAGCTACAGGGACAGTATCGCTGATACGATACTGACATAGTTGAAAATAATATTATATCTTATAATATTTTTTTGTTATATTTACAAGAATGAAGTTGAAATCTTATACAAGAAAATGTATTCTGTGTTTTTTAAATACTATGCCTTTATACTGAGTACAGGTGCAGTGGTGCTTTGAGATGTGAGTTCAATATGGACCATGCTTGTAACAAACACACACACAAAAAAAAAAACACCCTCATATCTCCAATAATCTTGGCCTGTTAAAAATAATTAAAATGCCATTAATCTTATTTTATTTTATTTATTTACTTATTTATTCTTTTTTATTTTATATATTTTTAAAAATGTTTTTAATAATAAAATAGCACTGTATAGTATTGAATAAAAAACAGAGTAATGACATAATTAAATAGAATGTAAAGAATTAAACAGTTTGTGCATTAAGATTTAATGCTTCGATTCAAGTCATTGTGCTGCTCCTTTTGGTATGCCTGCCTTGGCCACTGTGGGGCAGTATGTCTTCCAGAGTTTTGAGGGGTTATATACCGCAACTAACCGCAACTTGTCAATGGTGTTGGGAACATTCTTAGGGCAAATTTGTAAGGTTGTTTTCAATACACAACGTTTTAATTTGTCTTTTCTGTTTATTTTGACACAAGACTTTGACGCAACTAGGAGCGGCTTGAAGCCTCTTATTTGAACAATTGTTTACTATTTGCCAAACCGCTGCTTGTAGTACAATGAGTCAGCTCACTTGAATCCCAAGGCGCCACTGTAAGTGAAAATAGGCTAGCCGCTAGTGTAAACAGCAACAACAACAAAATCCCCATAGTGTTCGACAAAATATTGGCTTATATTTGATGAAAAAGCAGAAGTGAAAGTCAAGTATCCATCGCACTACGCTGCTATCCATCAATACTGACAGTCTTATTGATATTATCAATATATGGATCGATCTGCTCTTTGCTATAATAGTCAGAATGTAACGTGTGGCCACACACACACACACACACACACACAGACACACGCACACACACACAAAGCCACAATAAAGTCCGGCAGTGGGCTGCCAGGACGCTATTATAGGTCTAATCCTGGGCCTATTCTGCGGGCCAGAGAGAGAGCCAGAGACACACAGAGCGAAGGGAGGCGGCGTTGAAGATGAGGTCATCCCAAACAGCGCACAGCCGGGGTCACCGCACCCCCCGCCCCCCTCCATAGAGGGCCGTGGATAAAGGGATGGATGGAGAGAATAGGCTGAGAGGTGCGCGTGCAGAGAGCTGAATGGAAAGCTACAAAATGACACCGTGGCCAGCCACAGCGGTGGTGACAGCACATGAGGGGCACAAGAGGCGGTGCCCCACCTGAGTGTCACCCATTTTCTTTCAAATGTGGATTTTTGGATTGAATACATAGCAGTGCTTTGTTTGTGAAATACACACGTGCAGTAATCGCACACATTTCTCGAATTCACCTATTCGCTCTTTGTGTGTCAGGGAGGAGCTAAGTTTAGCCTGGGTTGTTGGTGAGTCTTTGCCAAAAAAATTTGTTGTGATATTAAGACAGTTTATTGTCTTCAAATTGCAATTTTTGCATGGAATATTGTAACATTATTCTCATATGGTATGACTTAAAATTGCATTATTTTTCCAAGTAAAATTGAAACTTAATTGTGAAATACATTTACAGTGTAATACTGACCTTTTTCATGCAATTTGACATCTTCCTTGTAATATTGGGAAAATAGTAGAATAAAGTTGTAATATTCAAAAAATCCTAATTTAAAAAAAATAATTCAGTCACAATGCTCTGAGAAATGTATTAATAATCTTTTGACTTTCACCATTGAAAATGACTACCGTGACAGCGATACACATTTTGTTGAAATGAGGTTTTCATGTTATGTAGACTTTTTAAAATGTTTCTTTTCTTAAACGATGTACATAAAATGCCAGTGAGTCAGAGTATATGGTAAAGTATGTCAAGTTTATTGAATGTGAAACCACACTACAGTAGGAGCGGGAACCCGTCACGATGGCCGTTGTCATTTGTGTTTCTTCTAACCACCGGTGGGTAAAACCAAGAGTAAGAAAGTCAAATACACACTAATGGGATCAAATGATTAGAATGAGCACAAAATGAAACAATCAATAAATACGGAATAAATAAGTGAATAAATAAAAGAGCAACTTATTTATTCTACACCCCAAAAAAAAGAAAAGAAAAAAAAGCTCTAATGCATCCACCCTGTCAATGATTGAATGTCTCCATGAGTCGATTGTTATCCCTGCGTCATTAATGATTAGGACCCAAACACCAGACGGGGCTTTTTGGGGGACTCGACTTGCTCGAAAAAGCACCAATTTTGGCAAGCCCATGTATCCAGGTGAATATTATGTGTTTTAGGGGTTCAGAACACAATGCCCCAAAATTCACTCAGTAGCGCCCCCTGGAAAGTTATTTAAAAAAAAAAAAGTCAGCCTAGGACACCGGTTTTGCCGATCAACATTAAATATGGTGGACATGTTTATCATAACAGGACGCATGAAAAAGTCTCAAGGACCCATGCCCAAAATTGAACAAGAAGCAGCCATTTTGGGGTGAATTGACACCAGTTCCACCGATCAACACCAATTGGGCGGTCATGTCTATTACAATAGGGCGCATGAAAAAGTCTGAAGGACCCATGCCCTAAAGTGAAACCCAAGTTGGCCATTTTGATTTGAAGCCGCCATTTCAGGTGAATTCCAGATCTTTTACACGAACAAACTCCCAAGTATTGAATTCACCCAAATAAGCCCCAATCGGTAACGGTTATCCTATACTGATGGTCCCCGCTAAATTAGCAAGCTTGTTTTACCTGCGGCATCTAATGTGGGCGGAGCACGGCGGCAAAATTTGAAGATCATTTTGAGTGTTTGCCTTGAAAAAGGGAGTGTGAGGTCCAATTCATTACTGCTTGCAGCTTTAATTGTTATTCCTATGAAAGAATGGCCTTTTGGGGGATTCAACTTGCCCGAAACTGCATCAATTTTGGCAACCCCACGTATCCTGGTGAATAATTATGTGTCGCAAGGGTTCCGAACACAACGCCCCAAAGTTCACACAGTAGTGCCACCTGGAAAGTTTGAAAACATGAAAATCAAAATCAGCCCCTGATATCAGTTTCTCCCATCAACACTAAATTGGGTGGACTTGTCTATCATAACCGGTTGCAGGAAAAAGTCTCAAGGACCCATGCCCGAAATCCAACAGGAAGTCGGCAACGCTAGATTACCAAGCTTTTTTGCCTAGGCTATCTAATGTGGGCGAAGCACGGCGTCAAAGTTTGATGATCATTTTGAGCGTTTGTCTTGAAAACGGCGATACCAGGGCATATTCATCGCTGCTTGCAGCTTCAATAGAAACACATTATTATGATCAGAATTATCAACGTGCCCATTGCGGTCAATTTTGTGCCGAGGATAGCTTAGAACTGGACACAACCACAGAAGTCGCACACAAATCACACACTGTGCTGCGATAACCCTGTAAAAGATGAGCACTCCTTTCAAGCAGCAGCTCTTGTATGTCCAAACCCAAGAAGCAAAACAGCAAAATGACCCCCTTCCTCCCAAAAAAAAAAAAAAAAAAAAAAGTGCTTCTTGTTCCGGCTTGAGCACAATCATAGGAAGATTCCCGTCATACATTCTTCAATCCGACAAAAAAGAGCTGGAACACTTTGGTAGGCAACTGTGAAATATTAACTGCATGCCACGGATGCTTCATCCAAACTTCGTTAGCCAGCACCACTGCACTACTCTTTAGCAGCCTCTTATACAGTTTATAGAAACAGGATATATATATATATATATAAAAATAACTACATTTTCAGCCTCGAAGCCTCTATTGGAGACTATTGCAGGCCTCGAGATCTTTGCATAGATCAAATGCTCAGCGGTGTTAATGCAAGGTAAGTCCATTTCAAATTCACTATATGGACGAAAGTATTGGGACATGTGGTGAGTGCATTAACTCATTCACTGCCAGTCTTCCCAGTTAATATTTGACGTCTAAAGCCGTCAATGGCAGTGAATGTGTTAACAGGAAGTCATGATGGAAAAAAGTGTGGAGTTGTTTCTTTAACTGAAATATGCAATTGTCTTGGTAGACAATACACACAAAAATAAAGTAGAAAGTCAATTGCAATTTTATATGAATAAAGGCCCTAATTTTACATTTTTGGTTATTGTAATTTTATGGGAACAAAGTTGTCAGTTTACGTTAATGTAATTTTTAAAATGAGAATTACATTTGTAATTTAAAGAGAATAACATTGTAATATTCCAATAATAAATTTGTACTATTACATATAAAGTTTGAATATTATGAAAATAAAGTCATAACATGAGATGGAAAAAAATTACATTTTATGAAAATCAAATTGTAATATTGTTAGAATAAAATCTGAATTTTGCATGAATTCTTTTTAATTTTACGAGAATAAATAAAAAAATATTAAAAAATGAAGTTGAAATATTAAATGAAATATTTTTCTCATATTGCAAATGGGCATATTTTGTTATTAAGCTTCCAAAATTACTTTAGAAAAATAGAATTTTATTAGAATAAAGTCGTCATATTCAATTGACTTTCTGTGTGTAATTTAATGAAAACCAGATTGAGATTGCGCGAATAAAGCAACATTTCACATGAGATTTTTAAAGTCCTATTATTGCATTTAAACTTTTACAATATGAATATTTTGAGAATAGAGTCGTGACTTTGAGAAAAATAGCAAAAATCTGAATTATACGAGAATAAAAACATGATGTTGAATGAAGAAAAAGGACATTTTGAGAAAAAAGATCAAAAGTCGTAATATCTAAAAATTGGAAATTTTGTCTGAATATGAGAATAGAGTCGTAATATTGGATTAAAAAATGTGCAACTTCACCAGAATATACTGGAATATTGAGAAAATAGTCATAATATTACATACAAATAATTTTACGAGGACAAACTAATATTCATAATTCACCAAAAATATGACTTAAAAAAATTCAATATTTTTTTGATCCTTGTCATTGTTTTTTCCCTGTAATATTACAAAAGTATTCTCACAACACTGGAACATTTTCCGCATAATATTGCAACTTCATGATCCAACCTCTGATTGATGAATTGATTGAATGAATGAAGAGGTGTGTCCCAAGACTTTTGTCCAAATAGTGTACCATGTCCCTGTCCACAGTTGCACTGCTGTACCCGAAAGCGAGTGCAACTATAATTCACAGTGTAGTCAAAGTGAGTCCAAGCAGCAAACCCAACTAATGAACTGTCACAAACATCCATGTTTGCTTCTTGTTGGCTCTTTTCTTTCCCTCTCCCTGGTTGTGGGGGGGGGGGGGGGGGGGGGGGGTGTCACCTCAGAGGAAGAAGTCGGGGGGCGGTGAAGGCTGGCTGCTGCCGTTGCTGCCGCGGACAGTCTGAGCTTCGGCTTGGTTGGCGCTGAGGAGCTTCTCGTAGCGGGCCTTGTAGGCGTCGCGCTCCCGCAACACCCGAGTCAGATCGCACTGAAGCTGCTCCAGCTGAGCAGGGAAAAGACCAGACGGGACAGTTTGAAAATCCTGCGAGACTCGAACTCCATCAATTTTTGGACTTTTACATTTTTCAGAGATTTCTCATTGTACAACTGACAGGGACATGACATCCCTGGACGTATTAAAAAATTCAGCCGTGGAATACAGAGTTACTGAGCAACATCAAATCCAGTAGGTAGGTCCAACATGATCAGATGTACAAAAAAAGTCTCAAGAAGCCATGCTGTGAAATGCACAGGAAGGCGGACATTTTGGCCTGGAGAATGGCTTTTTCACACTAATCAGTGCATTTTTGTTTTTGGACGGAATCAGTATTTTTTTATTTTATTTTTTTTTTTTACAAATGACTCATTGTGGTGACCCTTGATGGGGCAAGCCAAAAGTCACAACAACAACTGTGCATGGTTTTGTTTTGAATCCTACTAGTTTGTAGAATATACCATTTCTTTCAACTATTAGCAGTGCATTTTTTGTATGGAATCCTACTAAATTGGATAATTTGCACTTTTTTGATTAATTACAGTGTCATCTCATACTAAATTGTAGACATGCCTATTTTCCCACTAATTGGAGAGCATTTTCCCCCCATAGAACACTAGTAAATAGTTGAATGGGACCCTTTTGAAATAAAGGACTAATCCTACTAAATTGTAGAATATGCCTTTTTTGCCACTTCCTACAGTGGATATTTTTGGATAGGAAACCACTAATATTTATTTATTTGAATATTTTTTTAGGGCTGTCACGATCAAATCTTTTGAGAATTGATTATCCTATGGATATTTCGTACTTGAGTAAGCGTTGAAAAAATATAAATAAATAAATAAAACAAATTGTTTTGGGCGGCGTGGGGGTGGGCTCAATCTTTTTTATTTTTATTAATTAGACAACAAAATCAGCCTTTGCTGAACTGTTAGCATTCGCGATTAGCATTAGCGCACTAGCGATGACCATTTTAGGTAAAACAAATGCTAACTACCATTCAGCTCACTCAAACATCGTGTTATATGTACATGACACATCTAATACATTTCTTTAAAATCAATTACAGACGCTCCTCTGTTGTTCTTTGACAAAATGTATCAATGGCCCAACACTGCGTCCGTCTGCAATAAAGTTCTGTGTGAAACATTGGTTCCGGTGGCGCAAATATAGTTCCGGAACTTGTTTTTTTTTAATCTTTTTTTTTTTTTGGTCCCGACGGAGATTCGAGGCAGAAATTCTGCGTCGACCTATTTTTAAGTCGATTTCCCCCCCCCCAGTCTTAATTTGTTTGCATAGAAAATATGGACATTTCTTTTTTTTTACGAATTACGGTGCATTTTTTTTGGGGGGGGTGGAATCTTACAAAATTGTATACTGTAATACACCTGTTATTCCCCATTGATTGGATGGAATCGTACAAAGTACAAAATCCTCCTAAATTGTCGTAAGTGAGCTCCGTCTCGGTACCTGTTGCGTGAGCACGTGTTTCTCCGACTCCAGGGCGTGGCGGTGCTGCAAGCGCTTGTAGCGGCACGACTGGGCGTAGCCGCGGTTCTTGAGGGTGCGCCGCTTCTGCTTGAGGCGCACCACCTCGTCCTTGCTGACGCCGCGCAGGTGGCGATTGAGCTCGCGCACCGACAGGCTCACCAGCTGCTCGTCGGAGAAGCGATCGTTCCCGCCGCACTGCAAAAGGCATCATGATAAAAAAAAAATACAAATAAGAAGAAGAACTGTGACTTTTATTAACAATAATATTTGACAATTTGCATTTATGTTACAGTGTCATGGTGGATGTTAGTTGGGGCGCAGGCACATGTCCCTTAATCTGTCATGTAATCTGACATTAATGTGGATGACAGTTATCGGGATTACGCAAGGCAATAATAGCAGATATTAATATAAGCTCGAACTGCGCTCCACATGGAGCTCAAAGAGGTCCACCAAGACAACCATGTGTAACGCCCAAACGCTGGTATTTCAATCGCAACATTTCTTTTGGTATTTTAAGAGGAACCATCGAAGACTCTAGTGTATTTAGGAGGTCACAGTTCATCGTCGGCCAATAAACTCTTTTGTAACTATGGTGTCATTTTTACAGATAAATAAGTCCCGAGATTTTGAAAAATCAAACTTTTCAAGATGAATTAGGAGTGCGCAAACACTCCATTTTCTTGGTTCGACAAGACGCCAACAGAGAATAAGTGCAGTTGCCTAACAGAACTCTTGTCGGCATACATACCAAAAAAGTCAATTACCAATGCAAGAGTATTTTACAAAAGTGGGTACACGCCAAACATTTTAAAAATATATTATTATATCTTTTCATGGGACAACACTAAAAAAATGACACTTTCCGACAATGTAAAGTAGTCAGCGTATTGCATATATGTTAGTGTAAATGTACTGTTCCATCAAAATAACTTAACACACAGCCATCTATGTCTAAACTGCTGGCAACAAAAGTGAGTACACCCCTTCGTGAAAATATCCAAACTGTGCCCAAAGTGATCCAATGTAAGCGGTGTACTCACGTTTTACTCTACGATACCGTCAAATGTTTTGTGAGGCCCACCTGAGCGACTTGATGATGATGGTGATGGCCGCCGTGCATGGTGTGGTGGAGGTGGTGCTGGTGGTGGTGATGCTGGTGGGGGGCCAGGCGACCCTGGGGGCTGAGGGGTTGCGGGTAGGGAGCCGACCCGACGGACACGGCGGCGTTGGGGAGCGAGGGGTTGGACAGGAAGACGAGCGGTCGGTGGCACATGTCGCCGCCCTTGGGGCAGGAGACGTCGGCGCCGCTGTCGCTGCCCGAGTCTCCCAGGGCGCCGCTGGAGCTCTGAGAAAGACCTGGAAACTGAAGGAGGAGAAGTGTTCGTACTGTACTGTTTGTATGACGATATGTTGTATGTTTATACATCCATCTATCTATCTATCTATCTATCTATCCAGGCATCCATCCATCGCTCTTTATCTGATGGTCGGTCCATCTGTCTATTTTTCTGTCTTTCTATCCATCGATCCATCCGCTATCATCCATCCATTAGCCATCTATCTATCCACCATCCATCATTCATCTATCATCCATGCATCCATCCATCCATCAATAGAGCCATCCATCATATATCATCCATTATCCATCTATTCATCCATCATCTGTTATCCATTATCCATCCATCCATCCATCCATCCATCATTTATCATCCAATATCCATCCATTCATCATGTGTTATCAATCCATCTATCTACCATCCATCCTCTATCATCCATCCATTATCAATCTATCTATCCTCCATCCATCACCCATTCAGCTATCATCCATCTGTTATCATGCATACATCCATCCATAATCCATCAACACATCCATCCATCATCTATCTTTCATTATCCATCTATTCATCCATCCTCCATTATCCATCCATCCATCCATCCATCCATCCACCATCCATCAATCATCTATCGTCCATTATCCATCCATCCAGCATTTGTTATCATCCATCCATCCATCCATCCATCATCTATTATCCATCCATCATTTATCATCCAATATCCATCCATTCATCATGTGTTATCAATTCATCCATCATCCATCCATCTGTCTATGCATGGTGACAATGGCTGCATCAAAAAAGAAGGATGATCGTTGGAGTAGACCCGGTTTCGTACCTGGGAGGTGACGGCCGCAGCAGCCGAGTTCAGCAAAGCCTCCACGGCGTCCTCGCAGCCCAGGAAGCCGTTGACCGGCACCCTGTCTCTGTCGCCCAGGGCGCCCAGGAGGGTGGCGGGCCCCGGGAGCTCTCCGCCAAACTGCTGCTGCAGGGCCGCGAACCAGATCAGATCCTCCAGCGAGGCCGGGCCGGGGCCATGAGGGTGGCCGGCGTGGCCCGGGCTGCCGTCCGCGTTCCCCTGAGATCCGGCGGAATTGACGCTGGACGTGAAGCCGGAGAGCGGGAAGGAGATGGAGGACGAGGAGGAGGACAGCGAAGACGAGCCCGACGGCGGCGGGTGGGCGTCGCTCAGGGTCGGCGAGGGCGGCAGAGAGTCGTAAGGGCTGGAACTCAGGCTGGAGTCCGGGGGAGGGTGCCCGGCGTACGGCGAGCCGCCCGATTTGGGGTACCCGCATTGAGTGGAGAGCGGCGGCGTGTCGGGTTTCACCTCGAACTTGAGGAGGTCAAAGTCGTTGAGATACTCCATGGCCAGCGGGCTGGGGGGGAGGGAGTTCATGGGGAGGGAGGGTGAGGACATGATATCTGCTGTCTGTCAGGAATGCTGGGAAATCCACCGGGGAGCCTCAGGGCGGCTCATAGACGGCAGCGACAAGTAGGCAGAGTGAGGAGCTTCCTCTATTTCCAAGCGGGATTCCTTGTGTCCGTGTGTCTGTCTCTCTGGTCCTGGAGTCAGTAGGCAGGGAATGATAAGTTCACAAGTTCTGTTTCCAGGAACGCAGTATTTAATCCATGGACACAATTAGGTTTCATCAACTGATCCATCCATCCATCCGTCCAATCCAGCCAACCACCCACCTGCCAATCGATCGTTCCATCTGCCTGCCCACTGTCCATCCATCCGTCCGTCCGTCCATACACACACATTTCGTCAAACGAGCATTCAAACTCATATTCACACCAATGGACAATTCAGAGCAGGGGTTGTCAAACACATTTTTGTCGCGGGCCACAGTAGTTGTGGTTTCTGTTTTTCTCAGAGGGCCGGTATGACTGTGAAACCATCAAAATGTTTCATCACCTCATCGTGTTATTCCATATACACAACAAATTGATGGTTCACTAGTTTAGGTTAATAGTTTAACTATTGTTGAAGTTGCTGTCAAAAGGGGTTTGCTTGCCTCCCCCCCCCCCCCCAAAAAAAATACTTGCGATATTGTATTGTAACGTTATCATTTACTACATATGAAATATTTGTAGAGATTTTAGCAAGAATCACGGAAGTTGACGCACATGATTTTCTTTCGTGGGCCGCATATAATAATGTGGTGGGCCGTATCTGGCCCCCGGGCCTTGCGTTTGACACGTGTGGTTTGTGGTCTTCAGTGAACCTAACACACATACAAGTTTTTGTAATCTGGGAGGAAGCCAGAGCTCAAGGATCACGGAGCGCTTTAATGCGTACTCTTTCAATTTCCGGGATCTCTTTACGTTTGACCATTTCTAAAAGGAATGAGACATTTCAAACCAAATTGACCGTTTTATACAGATCTTTGAGATTATTCATATTCAAACACTAAAACTCATTTTTCCGTTCAGGAAGTCATTCGAATTTGACAGTGGAAAGTTTGATTTTGTAATAATGACCGTTTGTGGATAACAACAACAATAATAACTATACTTGACCATGAAAAATACAAATTTGACTTAAGAGCTATTAACAGTCAGTTTTTCAAACAAACCCAAAAATACAGCTGTTGTACATGCTTTGTCAACCATAGAAAACCTCTCGTTAACAAACGTAATCCAAATCGATGTTCTTGAAACAAATGAATGAATATTAAATTGATCCTTTTAAGGTTTAAAAGTATAGTTTAGTGAGCATTGATGACACCCACTAATAGAAGTATTGCGGAGGGCGATAACTCAGCGAGCCTAATCATTTTTGACATCTCACAGGCCAAATCCAATTAGCGTCAGACTCTTAATCCACAACGGACACTTTCAACAAGAGCACAAGCACACGTTTAGGTAGCCACAATTTCAAACAACTACATTATTTCCACATTCTTGAAGCCTCCTGTTATGGTGCGGGTCAGATTGACCAATGTTAATATTTTTAAAATGTAGGAAATATAAATACAATAAAAAGAGGATCAAAAGTATTCTATTGGTCTTATTTTTTAAAATGTTTATTATTTTTATTTAATATAAAAAACATTTGCAACGTATTATGTATTTAGCATTCCTATTTTTTCCCCTTTTTTATGTAATAATAATAACTAAAAATAATTTGGTTTGTATTATCTGAAGAAAATATATTTCGACAGTTAACCATCCTGTTATGTTGTTTGGAAATCGAAACTAAAAATATTCTGTATTTTTTTAAAATAATACAATAAATTGAATTTGCATTTTTATTTGAAAAAAAACAATTGTATTATATTTTACTAAATTGTAGCAAGTGCCTGCTTTTTTTCACAAATGAAAATGCATTTTTTAAATATGCATTCCTGTTTTCATTTTCACTAATTACAGTGCAATTTTTGTATGAAAACATCATAAATTACAGAAGAGGCCTGTTTTTACTAACTGCAGTGTATTTTTAAATGCGGAATAAAAACTGTTCCGCAGTAATAACAGGTCAAATTGATGCATGAATATATTTGCTGTACCAAAGAGCAAAAACATGAGAGTCTCACGAACAGCGGGTCACATGGACCTATGAACATGGAAAATTAGCGTTAAAGAATCCTAGTCAGGTTTACGTTATTTGAAGAACAATTTTCTCATTGGCTGTCATGTCTATTTCTCGTCAGGCCTCATTCAAGCATGTGAGAGCTTCACTACGTGCTCGCTAATTACAGGCCTTCGTAGATATTGACCGTGATCAAAATGAATGTGTAATTAAAAAGAAAATACACCTTTGACTTGCGCCTCTGCGGTACACCTCATTAGTTGGGACCCCTACGGTCACAAATGAGCCACACGGCGGTCGCTGGAGGCCTCCATCATCACACACACACACGCGCACGCACACGCACACGCACACGCACGTGCACACGCGTACTGTTTCCACAAACACAGATGAAAAAAAGTATGAGATGAACTTACCGTCAGTCATAGAGATGGACGATGAGCTGCGGTCGACATGACGGCACACACACACGCACACACACAGACACACACAAAAAAAAAAAGAGTGGACGCACCGACTGCGTGACTGACAGGAGGACACTGAGTGTGTGTGAGTGTGTGAGCGTGTGTGAGTGTCTATAGCGCTCTGTCAGTCAATGCCACTGCCCCCTTCCTTTCTTTCCCCGCTGATGCAAATCCCTGTTTGCAACAATCCGACATCCCCTCGCACCCCCCACCCCCCAGTCGCCGCGTCCCCTCACATAGTTCACTGGCATGTGCCCCCAACCATACCAGTACTCCCCCCTTCCCACGCAGTTTTTCTCATTCCCTGTGTCGGCCTGTCTCTCTTTGCTGCGCTTTTTTTTTCTTTTTTTTTTTAGGTTATCTGGCTACCTGTCAGACAATACATATACACACACTTGTTAACACACACACACACACACACACACACACAGTTTACACTTATATGTTACATACAGGTCGACTGAAAAATGCACGCGTGCACACGCACACGCACACACACACACACACACACACACACACACACACGATATGCTAAATTACAAACATACAAAACCTCATACACACACAAACACCACATTAAAGTGGTCCAACAAACACAAAACACACACATACATATACATACATGTTCTATATGAAACATACACACAAACCCACGCATATACACACACTTTCCATTTACATGTTACACACACACACAATGCTGCTTTTTTTTTTTGCAATCCTGACACACTTGTCACTCACGCTTGTCTTTGGTTTGGGACCTTGGAAAAAATCGACTCAGCGTCGCCTCACGGTGGACACTTGCAGCTACTGCACTCGGCCTCATCTCATCTCATGTGTTTGGTTCGTTCAAATCTGCAGCAATGTTTTGATATCATGGATATGCACAACATATTCATTGCAATTCATGTGTTTTGGGTCCTCCTTTGGGCCTCCAGGAGGCATCTTGACCAGATGCCCAAGACACCTCATCTGGCTTCTCTCAATGTGGAGGAGCAGAGGCCCGACTCAGACCGCTCCCCCTACCTCCAAGGCCTGGTACACACATAAAGCCATCGGCCTGTTTTTCGGCTGATTTTGCCCTCTCCTGATGTCACACGTCAAACGCCAAACAATCTTAAGTCTTATAAGGTTATCCTATAAAATTGTCCTTAGGTCTGATGTGTGTTAAGAGTGGATTCGTCCCAATTTGAGGGTCCAAAACAGGTCGGGGGCGATGAGCATAAATAATGAACGTGTTGAAAATTTACAACCAAAACTCTTCACGTGTGTGGGAAATGCCGACTTCTCCCGAGTCATGACGCCCAGAATGCTGACGTGACACAAAATGGAACCGATCAAGAAGCACCCAAGACTGACAAATATCGAAACGACCGAAAATTCAAACAAAAATGTCTTACCCGATGTCGTTTTATGTATAAAAGTGGGTTCCCCATACGGCAAGAAGTATTTTCCAAAGCAAGTCATTTATTGAGAACATTGCCATTTTACAATGCCTTCCGCTTCGCCAACCTTCAGGAACACTCGGGAAACATCGCCGTATATCTGGAAGTGTTTCATTCTTCTTCGTTTTTTGTTTTTTTTTAAATCACATGTGATCACACAAGATTTCGAGATCGGCGGCGGAACATAATCTTTATGTGTGTGGTCCGCATCACTGAAGACGCTGCAGCAATCTGTCTGCCTCTCGATCTCCTGCTCCATTTTTCCCTCACTCTGGAACAAGACCCCAAGATATTTAAACTTCTCCATTTGGGGCAGGAGCTCATCCCCGACCTGGAGAGGGCATGTCAAACCAACAACTTCCAAAGGCTTTAAGAACTCTGGGTGGATCTCATCCACCCTGAGGCCATTCCCTAAGGAGCTTTTTAACCATCTTGGCAACTTCAACCCCAGAACTTAGTATCCCCAGACTCTGCTTCCTCATCAGAAGGCGTGTTGGTGGAATTTCTGAGGTCTTTGAATCATTTTACCCACGGCTCACAACGTTCCAAGCCGAAGTCAGCGGCACCCCGTCCCCATTATACACAGTGTTGATGGTGCCCTGCTTCCCCTTCCTGAGATGCCTCATGGTGTAGCAGAATTCACCTGGAAGTCGTCCTCCATGACCTTCAGCCATCTCCCCACACGCCCAAGTTGTGCCGAAGCGACCGCTAAAGCTGGATTCCGCTTAGCCTGCAGGTACCAACTTGGTGCCACCGGAGTTCCGCAGGATGAACAGGTCTGATACGACCCCCTCACCGCTGGTGTCCGCCAACGGTTTTGGGGATAGCCGCCATAATCGGCACAGACAATCTGACTGCAACAGCTGTAGTCGGCGACACGGGACATGGCCCGCTCGAACTCGACGTCCCCCGCCTCCTGCGGGACGTGATCAAAGTTCTGTCGGAGGTGGGAGTTGAAACTCCTTCTCCCAGACGCTTTCCAGCAGACCCTCATGACAAATTTGGATCTGGTAGGTTCCCCGACCATCGACACCATTTGGGGATCGGTTGACTGCTCCACCCCTCTCTTCACCCGAGTGTTCAGGGCATGTGGCTGCAAGTCGATGACACGACCACAAAGTTGACCATTGAACTACGGCACAGGGTGTCCTGGTGCCAAGTGCACATATGGACACAATTCTGTTTGATGAGTGCTCGTTATGGACAAACTGTGACAAGCACAGAAGTCCAATAACAGGACACCGGTAGGGTTCTTGTCAGGGGAGGCCCTTCCTTCCAATCACACCCTTTCAGGCCCCACTGTCTTTGCCCAACATGTGAGCATTAACATCGCCCAGCAGAACGAGGCACAGTCCAGTGGGAGTACTTTCCGGCACCCCCTCCAAGAACTTCGAACGGGGTGGGAGCTCTTAGCTGCGGTTGGGTGCGTAGCCACAAGCAACAGACAGGAACCGTCCCCCATCCCAAGGCGGAGGGAGGCTACCCTCTTGACCCCAATGTACAGGCACCAACCAACCTGGGGGGCAATAAGTATGCCTACACCTGCTTAGGGGCAACTCTGGAGTGTAAGATAGTCCAAACCCATTCAAGAGGGACTGCTACCAGAGCCCAAGCTGTGTGTCGAGTCGAAGCCCCGGTATATCAAGTCCGAGCTTCTCGACCTCGGACACCGGCTCGGGCTCCTTCCCTGCTAGACAGGTGACATCCCACGTCACTAGAGCCGGCTTCTGTAGTCGAGGATCGGACTGCAGCAGACCCTCTTGGCCCCTCCCACAGGTGGCGGGCCTGAGACAATAGAAAACAAGTCAAGTCAACAAGTCAAGCAATACTAATTCTAACAATAATACATTAAACATACATCTTGACTGAAAAGAAAACATACGGTTAAGTACACAATTCAAAAATTGCTATACAATGTGATATTTTTTAAACGATTTGAAATTGTGCTTGACATTTCATAATATAATTTGAAAGACAATTACAGGTATAATAATAATAATAAAATGCTACTAAAAAGTTAAGTGAAAAATGAGTTGAAGTATGTGTAACATTAAATTGCAGAATTGAAAGGTTTTGCAATTGAATTAGAACAACTTTGATTCACAAAGTGCTTTCATTTTAGATCCATTTTGAAATTGCGCCCGACAGTCAAAGATAATCTCAATTGATAACCGCTCTTGATAATTTGTAAAAATAAACAAATAAGGAGAGAAAGGAAATAACTAAAAGAAATGAATCTACTCATATAATATTGTCCTTGTAATTACAAGATGTCACCCAATAACTCTTACTTGAATGTTGTTTCAGAGTAACAATGTTTCGAAAGAAATTCTAAATTTCAAAATAAGAATTGCAATTTGAATTCATTCCTACACTTTTGAGTTGTGCACTACTACAGTTGACAATTTCATTTAATTTGTTCATAATAATAATAATAATAATAATTGTTTCAAAGTTGTATCCAACATTTCAAATGTGTTTATTTACATCGTGTTCATTCGTCACAACATTTCGTCTGAAGCTTATGAAATGTGATTGAAGACATGAAAACATGAGCGGGGGTCCGTATGGAAGATTGCTTGAATCTCCACAAAGCACTTTGTTTTGGTTATGGCAAATGAGACCCCCCCCCTGGACCCCCATTGTCCTGCCTCTTTCTGTTAGACTCAAAATCTGTCAATTAATTCTGTTTCTTTGCAAGCCATCTAAGTCGACAAATGCACAACAAGCATTTCTGGGCGCTCCTTAAAAGCTGAACTAGTTAATCCGGAGTCTGTGCGTGTCTTACTGGTGTCTCGTTAAGCAGTTAATGATGTTTTTTTTTTTGGTAACCAAATCTGATTTGTAGAATAAACTGCTGACTCGTGAAAATGCGACTGCCCTTATGTTTGGCAGAGAACCATTTTCTGCTCCCTTCTTTGAGCTCCTCGCCCTCTGGTTCTATGCTTGAACCTCTTTATCTGGCAATCGTTTGTGTTTCCGGAGGAAAGCTTAGCGGCAAAACCAACAGGGCCTCCGGCGAGGGGTTCGGGACAAAAAGAGTGGGAGGCGCACAGAGGAACTTACCTCATAGTCATCCCTCCGGCGTCTGCAGACACGTTAGCCCTGCAAGTGCATCCTAGAATGATCGCACATATAGTACAAACACCACGTGACAGCCAATCATTTCAAATAGAGACTTGCTTAAGCCTGCCAGTGATACGGATTTTCTAACATCTTACATTTCGACGTGAGTGAAAAATCCTCACGTTTTCTTACTGATCTTATCGTGTGTGGTGTACTCCAGATGATCAACACGGCACACCGCACGCATAACGATAAGTCCCCTCCTCCAAGCCAGATGTTTGTCATAGGACAAACAAGATGTTCAGTCATTCAGATAATAGAGACATCCTACAATTGGGCTTAAGCTGATTTTGATCGGAAGAATTTTCTCACATTATCGGTATGTGTGTACCCGGCGTTGGCCCGACTGTTTTTCGAAACAGGTCGAGGAGGACAAATCATTCTTAACACACCCCACACCACAGGATAATCGGTTAGGATCGTCTTTTCGAGACATCCAACAATCGGGCCTATGCTGACTTTGATCAGAACCGGGGAAAAATGTGAAACCCGGCCTGATTATCAAAATGTGTGCACCCCACATTAAGATGGTTGGACGGACTCTTTTCTGAGCAGATCAGAGAGGAAAAATGACTCTTAACGCACTGCACACCACAGGATAATCTTTTCGAGATGTCCGACAATGGGGCTTTGGCTGACTTTGATCGCATGGGAGAAAGAAAATGCTGAAATGTGTGCAACTGGCTGAATTGGATAGCATTCCTTTTCACATCACAATCAGTCTGTGCTCGTTCCCATCGTAAATATTGAACAGTTTAACATTTACGATTCTCAGTCCCGAGCGTTTTTTTCGAGCTGATCGGGGAGGAGAAAAATCCTCTTAATGCACCCCGCGCCACAGGATAATCACTTACGATAACCTGTCGAGACAATCAGACTTTTGCTGATTTATCAGGCTCCAAATCAGCCCCATTATCGACACGGGTGTACAGCGAACCGCCGCATATTCACTGTTCTTTGCTGCCGCCGTCTTGTGGCATCCATAAGCAATTGGAAACCTTTTTGGGGTGGGCGTCAGTTTCACGCTTTCATTTAATTTCAACTTTCTTTGAAATACATTTGACAGCCATAAACATGGTGTGTGCAACTCTTTCAAAGCGTAACGTGAAAATCTCCAATACAAATCAAATCCTTGTATGTATTGTGTTTAAAATCGAAATGCAAAGCTACTTGAAAGAGTACTTACGTCTCGCACCTTTCACTCCCGCTTGTGTGTGTGTGTGTGTGTGTGGGGGGGGGGGGGGTGGTAAATGCATGAATTCGAGGTATTTATTGTTTTACCAAGCGCTTCTCCTCATTATAACATGAATGAAGTTGAAGGATAGCAGATCAGTGCCGGTCTCGACCGGTCTTGGCGGAAAGTCCAAAGTCCGGCCAGTCCGAGCTCTTCAAAACGGGACCAGTGTCGATTGACACAACCCTAGCTCGCCGTACCCAGCTTTAGTTACTGTCCGATGCTACTATCCAAAAGTCGATAAAAAGACAACATTTCTTCTTAAATTATCTTACGGAATTCGACATCCGACAGATGAAGCAAATATTACAGGACTTGTGATCATTTAAATGCTCGGTGGACCAGGTTAAAGGACGGAGCCGGCCCATTTGTGGTCCCTGAGCCCTACTTTGCCTACCCTCGCCTTAGACTGACCCTTTAAGTTTTAGCAATGGCTACCCGACCACCTCCTGACCCCTCAGACTTTATCTGAAGTTCAAGAAGGGTCATAAAACAGCAGCCAAGCGAATCTCAAGCTGTTTCTTGAGCTAAGGGGAATTTGGTGAGCGACAGGACGTGAGGCACGGGGGCGCTGCCCGCCGCTGGCCGTGTCGACGCTTGGGGTTAGGGGCGTGGGGTGAGGGCGTCCGGGGTCTCTCCTGATCCCACAGATACATGACCTAATCCGCACTAACGCCACCGCAAGCATCAAGCTTACACGTCTCACCTCGCGAGGGGCCGCCTCCCACCCTCGCGCCCCGCAGGAGACGTCTCCTTCACTCTCTACACGCACACGCACGCACACGCGCGCACGCGTATGTCATGCAACATCAGTCAGCATTGAATTTGAATGACACAAGTCAAGTATTTGAAATAGCGCTCGTTAACCATTTAACCACATCCAAGGTTTGTAGGAAAGTGCACCATCGATAGCTTGTTTTCTTTTTAGGAAAGTTCATCATCGAGAGTGTGTCTGTCTTCTTTTTAGGAAAGCGAGCCATCAATAGTATGTCCTCTTTTAAGGAAAGTACAATATCAAGTTTGTCTTCTTTTTAAGAAAGTGTAACGCTAATAGTTTGTTTTCTTTTTAGGGGGGCCCAACTCCAAAAGCTTGTCTTCTTTTTAGAGAACTGCACCATAAATAGCATAACTCCCCTTTAGGGAAGTGCAACGCCAATAGTTTGTCTTCTTTTTAGGAAAGTCCAACCTCAAAAGCTTATGTTCTTTTTAGAAAAGTGCACCATACTGTAAATAGCATAACTCCCCTTTAGGGAAGTGCAACGTCAATAGTTTGTCTTCGTTTTAGGAAAGTGCAACATCAATAGTTTGTCTTCGTTTTAGGAAAGCGCAACACCGATAGTTTGTCTTCGTTTTAGGAAAGCGCAACACCGATAGTTTGTCTTCGTTTTAGGAAAGTGCAACATCAATAGTTTGTCTTCGTTTTAGGAAAGCGCAACACCGATAGTTTGTCTTCGTTTTAGGAAAGCGCAACACCGATAGTTTGTCTTCGTTTTAGGAAAGTGCAACATCAATAGTTTGTCTTTGTTTTAGGAAAGCGCAACACCGATAGTTTGTCTTCGTTTTAGGAAAGCGCAACACCGATAGTTTGTCTTCGTTTTAGGAAAGCGCAACACCAATAGTTTGTCTTCGTTTTAGGAAAGCGCAACACCGATAGTTTGTCTTCGTTTTAGGAAAGCGCAACACCGATAGTTTGTCTTCGTTTTAGGAAAGCGCAACACCGATAGTTTGTCTTCGTTTTAGGAAAGTGCAACATCAATAGTTTGTCTTCGTTTTAGGAAAGCGCAACACCGATAGTTTGTCTTCGTTTTAGGAAAGCGCAACACCGATAGTTTGTCTTCGTTTTAGGAAAGTGCAACATCAATAGTTTGTCTTTGTTTTAGGAAAGCGCAACACCGATAGTTTGTCTTCGTTTTAGGAAAGCGCAACACCGATAGTTTGTCTTCGTTTTAGGAAAGCGCAACACCAATAGTTTGTCTTCGTTTTAGGAAAGCGCAACACCGATAGTTTGTCTTCGTTTTAGGAAAGCGCAACACCGATAGTTTGTCTTCGTTTTAGGAAAGCGCAACACCGATAGTTTGGCTTCATTTTCAAAAACGAAGCATCAATATTTGGTCTTGTTTTTCAGAAATGAACGCATCCAAGCGTGGCTCATATTTTGTTTGATATATCGAGTTCCAGTGTTCATTTCAAGACGAAAACAATCCCTTTGCATTCCCCTTTTTAACCATTTGAAACTTTTGATCCATTTTCCACAACTTGTTGATTGTTTACGTGTGTGAGCTGTTTTCCACGGGCGGGGTCTTATTGTGAGTGGCATTATCAGGCTAGTCATGGGATTAGCGCCGATTGTCCCCCTTGAAACGAGTGTCAGATTAACAGATAGCAACGGCGTCTTCATAAACCGTCTACAGTGAAGACATAAGCCGCCAGGGATATTAGCCCGCTCTCTTCGCGCCTTCAACAGCCTTGGATCAATGCGCCGTCCGATCGATCGGTAAGTGTGATGCGGCACCCCCTGTAGGTCGATCAATAAAAAAGTAAAGGGGGAAACGATGTCACCGACAGTCATTGAAATGTCTCTGACAACAACGAATCAATATGTTGACAATCTTCAGCGGTCCCGGCATCACGCTGCTGGCTCTGCTGCAGGCTTAAAGCGTAGACGCTGACACGTACAAACAAACATGAAGTATTATCTTAATCTGAAGCTATGGAAAAACACAAACGGATGAGGAGAGGTGGAAAATCAGGGGGTGGTGGTAGACAGCAGAGGAGGAGGGCGAAGAGCGGGATGATGAGGGATTAAGGTGGTCGATACTCCCAGACTGAGAGATGACACTAAATCTCTTCATTCATTACCCCCACCCCGGGTGCGTACCCCATCTTCTTCATCAGGCCCCCGCACTTTTCAGGTTTACCAGATTTCTACTTTAAAAAAAAACCAAAACTATTACCTTGACCGATTTTACGCATACTTTCACATATATTCTATTGTTCTCTTCCGCTCGGAGAAACAATACAGAGTTGTTGGACCTTGAAATAACAGCATCAAAAGATTGCGTCCAAAGCATGCCACAGAAATCAATCAGCGCAGAAATCCATCCAGCCTTCTGTGGGAAAAGCTCACGATCCAAAGCATACCACATCAATCAGCGCAGAAATCCATCCAGCCTTCTGTGGGAAAAGCTCACGATCCAAAGCATACCACATCAATGTCCGATATCTATCTTTGCAACCATCAATATCCAAAACATATCCAATTATGGGCAAACATTTATCCATCTACAGTAGCCACCTAAACCACATGTGTCAAACCCAAGGCTCGGGGGGCCAAATCTGTGCCGGCACATCATTTTATGTGGCCCGCTAAAGCAAATCATGTCAACTTCCCTGATTCTACTAAAAAAACATTTGAAATTGCCACATGTAATAAATAATAATGATGAGGTATTGCAAGCATTTTTCTGGTTACCGAGCCCCTTTTTGCAGTAACTTGAACAATAGTTGAACAAACTATTATCCTTGACGTCTGATTTCAAAACTAGCTATCCAAAATGTTGTTGTGTAAACATTCATATGGTTTCAGAGTCATAACGGCTCCGTGAGGATCCAAAAGGGAAAAGGGATCCAAAGCATACCACATCATGCATCAATCCAACCCACCTATCCATCTATATCTTCAAGAAGAATCCCTGTTCTCTTGCCATGTGCCGCAATGACATCACAGTGCTCACAGCCGCCAGATCGTCCAGGGGACTCTGCGTCGTCCCCATCAGGGAGACGGTTCCCATGACGACCGGGCAGAGGAGACCGCTTGTGACCTTTTGCCGACGTGATGGCCAAACACGTTTAGAGCGGTCTGCATCCCATCATCGGCTCTGAGTCGCACTGTCTGACCAACACGGACGCCTCCTCCTGCTCAATCTCAAGTCAGCAAAGCGGATTATTATTATTCTTTTTTTTAAAATTTAATTCACATTTGACTGGTATGGACTACATTGCTGGTAATTAAGTTGTTGTGTTTCCATAGTTTTTTGTCAAAGTTCTTTTTTTTTGATACACTATGAATGTTCATAGATCAATAACACCGGCGTCATGTTGAACAATAAAATGCATCTACGGTATATACAATTTTTATACATTGAATTTATTATTTACAAAAAATGAATACGCCAATTAATATTTAGTGCAACTACTAAACACATAACTCGACTAAATGCATAACACAATGGCACTTACAAATAAATTCAGAGTTATGACAATTATTGGACAATTCTGTTTGTTATGGATTTAATGTTAATAAATTAGATTTTTGTTTTCATTTTCTTTGAAAGCTAATTTAATTCACATTTAACAGGGGTTGCCTGTCTTTCGATTCATTCAATTATTTTTTATTAAAATAAGATAAATATACCATTTTAAATATACTTATTTTTCATTTGAAAAAAAAAATCTGTGAATCTATTTATTCCCCCCATTTCAAAAAATATATATATTTTGTTTTTTAAACCTTTTTTTTTTTAACCATTTCCATTTCTGTTCATCCTCGACCCACACGTTCTCGCTATCCAGCTTCCTTCCCTCACGTTGCCTAGCAACCGCTGAAGAAGGATGACGAGGAAGAGGAGGATGCGTACGGGTCATCTACAAAAAAAAAAGCAAGCAAATAGGGCGACAAAACACTGAGCGAGTTTAAAAGTTCACGCGTCGCCTCGGTCATATTTCTCCGCCCTGTTTGGAAACTCGTTGCGGTAAGTGCCAATAAAAGCGCCAATCTGGCCATCCGTCCCCCATTTGAGTGGCCTCCAGAAAGAAATTATAGAAAGAGATTACGTTACGTTACGTTACGTTTTATTTCATCAGACGAGATGAACGATATTTCCTCCAGGAGTGTCCTCAGTACTAAACTGCAGCGATTAGTTGAGAGCAGTGTTAATTACGACAATGTAATCCACTACTAATTACTGGCAATTTTAAAGTAATTGCTTATATCGCAAAATATTACTGCATGGTATTTATTCATTCAACTACTTTTGTGTCATGCGTGATACAAGTAATGAATTCCTCTTTTGATTCCTTGTCGGATGTTTTTCAAAGTCAAAGATTATTCCGAGTGATTGTTCTGCGGTGTTGAGTGTGTTAAGAGCGATTTTTCATCCCACATCTTGGAAAACAGTCGAGGTTGGTAGACCATGCTAAATGTTAAACGTGTTCAAAATTTAGAACCCTAACCCTACTTGAAACCCTAATTTGGAACTCTAAATTCTTATTTGAAACCCTAACATTGCCTTGCTAAACCAGGCTTGAAAATCAACTTTGAAACAATAATCCTGATTTGAAACCATAATCCAGCCTTTGAAAACCCTACAATGGTTTAAAACCCTGACTTTTTTTTTTTTTGGGGGGGGGGGGGGGGGGGGGGGGACTCATTACAGCAGAAATGGAGGGAAGGTCAGGGCAATGATTTGGGGGAGGAACACTGACTCTGTCTTGAAAATCTAACTTGAAAGTGTAACCCTGGCGTGAAACCCTAATTTGAAACCCTACCCCTTTTTTGAAACCCTATCCCTTGCTTGAAACCCTAATTTTGGCTTGAAACCCACATTTGGAATCCTAACTCATGTTTATAACCCTAACTTGAAACCCCAACTCTGGTTTGCAACCCTTTTTGGGAACCCTAACCCTAGTTTCAAACCCTAACCCAGGCTTGAGACCTAAATTTGATTAGAAAAGAATGTTTGCATTTTAACTGTTGTGATGCGACACGTCAGGTGCACAAATGACTGGACATGGCGTGGAAAGTCAAATTCGAACTACGGCTTCGTGTGTGCGTGTGTGTGTCGTCGGACTTGTTTCTGACTCATTACAGCAGAAATGGAGGGAAGGTCAGGGCAACGGTTGCTAATGGCAACCCGTGTGTGTGTGTGTGTGTGTGTGTCCAGTGCCTGCCTCGGCCTATTTGCGGTGATCAGTCGCCCCCTGCTGTTCCATATTCTCCGGCTTGTGGCGGGAAATGCGGTCGCCATGCGGGTGGCCTCGGAGGCCTGCCATTATTTCTGAGGCGTATAAATAGCGTCCACCTGTGTACACGCTTGCGAGCCCTTGAGTCATTCGAGGCTCAAAATGGACGTTTACCGCGTCGTTCGTGTCAATGATTGTGGACTGATGACGGATGATGGGGCGATTTGCACTTTCAAGCGGCTTACTCTTGAGTAAATAGTACAAGCAGAGGCTGCTTTATGCGAAGTATGGAGCTTGAATTTTATGACTTCATGTCAAGAATATCTGCATGTGCATATTGTATTGTGTCTAGATGTGTCACTCCACTGTTTTCGATTCGATGATCCGTTGCCGAAAGGGTTATTACACCGCGACGCCGATACTATTCATTAGCGCCATCATTTACATTGTCTGTTAGCATGAAGCTAAACTGACTTTGTGAGCTGAATTACTGCCACCGTACAGCGCTCGTATCTAACATTTTCGAAGCATTCACAAAAAAAATACAAATTTGGCCAAACGCTGGTTCGTATCTCAAAAAAGTCAAGGCGCAACCTAGTCGTAACACATGCCGACTGAGTGGAATCGAAGCATTTAGCTCAATTTGTTTCTTCAACTGGTGAGCACATCTCCCTCACAGTTCTGAGGACCGGGGTTCAAATCCCGGCCCCTCCTGTGTGGAGTTTGCTTGTTCTCCCCGTGCCCGCGTGGGTTTTCTCCGGGTACTCCGGTTTCCTCCCACATCCCAAAAACATGCGTGGCAGGTTAATTGAAGACTCTACTTTTCCCGTAGCTATGAATGTGAGTGCAAATGGTTGTTTGTTTATATGTGCCCTGCGATTGGCTGGCGACCGGTTCAGGGTGTACGCCCGCGGCCCGAGTGAGGAGAAGCGGAACGGGAGTTGAATGAATGAATGAATGTTTCTTTATCCTGGTGAAATAATGCTTAAAACACAGTGATAAAGGATGAGTTGGGCGCGGAAGGGCCTGACCTCAACTCCATGGCTTTGGGAGCTGGTAAGCTGGATGAATGGACACAACTCATAAGCAAAGAAAACAATTATAATAACGAGTAAACAAATAAAAGAGTCGAGCAAAAACACTTTATCCGTTACATTTTTTTATTCATACATTCATTCATACAGTGGGTTTGTGGTTTAGTGGGGGTGCTCATACATAATATTGATTTTTCCCCCCCCCCCTCTCTCTATAAAATATAATATCACCTTTCAGATATAAATCCGGAAAAAGCAAGTCATGTTCAAGGCAGTCGGATGTGTCAGCGGACGCTCCAGTTGTAGAAATCACATTCTAGTAATATTACTAAAAAAAAAAAAAAGAGACCATTTTACTAGCCACGAGTCAGATGGTGGGGGATGGGGGGGGGGGGGGGGGGGGGGGGGCGATGACAAGGGTCCTCTCAAGAAGCAAACACTGTTAAATGTGTGGTGCAGATTGCGTGTGTGTGTTACTCCATCACACCAGCTCGCTGTGACCGGGTCCTGCGTTGAAGCTGTCTGTGAAGACAAACAAATGAGAAACTGTTTTTATGCAATGATGTCATATAAAATACATCCACTGTGTCACATGACCACGCAACGTTGTGTTAAGGATCATATCGTAGGTGGTTCAAAATGGCCCAAAAAAGGAACGATGGAACCATCCAATCGGTGTGGAAATGTAATGAAAATGCAAGACAAAAAAGGATTTTGTGATTATTTAGATTACAAACAACAATAACAATTGAATTGATCATCCAACTTTGATGCCGTGCTCGTCTCATAATAGGCAGCATAGGAAAAGAAAGAAAAGTAATGTGGCGCCGCCCATCTGTCTCGTGCCAATTCCAGAGAAGGAGTTGGTAAAAGTACCAGCCTTTGGAATTTGCTACAAATTAGAATGGCTGACTTGCCGTTCAATTTCGGGCAGGGGTCCTTGAGATGTTTTTGTGCATCCAGTTATGACGAAAATGCCCACCCAATTTTGCGTTGATTGGTCAACCTGGCATTATTCAATGAGAAATGGCTGCTTCAAACCAAAATGGGTGACATGTTCAATTTCAGGCATGGGTCCTTGAGACTTTTTTGTGCCCCGTTTTATAATTGACATATCCAGCTAATTGCGTGTCAATATATTTTTCTAACTTTATAATGGGGCGCAAATTGGTGACTAATTAGCATGTTTTTGTCTGGGACGCCTAGATTACAGTCTATACATTTTCACCAGGACACAAAAATTGGTCAATCTCTGGCGTATCAAATTGAGGCGCCAAAAACGCTGACTCAGTCGTCATTACATTTTTAAATGATTGAAATTGTGTTATTGTGTTATTACGGTACAGGACAAACACCTCACTGACAATGTCGCGTGCTTACACAAAGACACACAAACACGTATATAAAAAGCCAACATGTACCAGACAAGTCCAGTGACTTATTTCTGTTTTGGGGCAGTCTAGGCTTTTTCTCGGGGGGTTTGCGATTTGGGGGCTTCTCAATGCTAGTGGGGCTGTCCCTGTCGGTGCCTGAGTTGAACGAGCACATGGAGGAGACACGGAGCGACGTTAGCCAGGTACAAAGATCTCCGCACATTGACGTCTACACTCGTTGATCACATCGTTCCGCGATACCTGCGTCGCACGACACGGCTTTTCGGTTCCTCTGGGGTTTGACGGGCGCCTGAGGCCTCGATCCTTCTTCGCCTGAGTGAGTGACAGGAAAGCACGGGATGGTATTGTTACGTTCTTTTTTTTTTTTTTTTTTACAACAAACTCATCCAAGCACGCCCAATTGGTTAATTCATTGATCAAAATTTGAAAGCTTGAAAAAATATCAAGTGCGATAAACGGGCCCACATTTAGTCACGGCGAATCCTAAAAAGGATCCATTTTTGACACCATACTTCAAAAGCAGATCAGCCATGACAGATCATGACATTTTTTTCTAATGTAGGCAGAGTACGGCGTCAAAGGTTGATGATTATTTCGAGCATTCGCCATGAAAAAGAGGGCACGAAGAGCCTTTAAACACATTTATTTTGGTCATTGCATGACAAAGTCTTTTTCAACAGAGCCTCTGTCGAGCACTGCGGGAAATGGGCTATTTATAAGACACGACTGTCATTGTGACTGTCGCCTACTTGTCCCTCTACGCTTTGGAACGGCTGAGCAAAAATAACAACGAGACGGTTTACATGATGAGCGTGAGGCTAAAATGCCATCATAAGCGTCACTTTCGCTGACCTTGACTGGCGGCTCTGTCCGGCAGCCCGCGCGCAGGCCTGCTGACGGGCGGCGGCGGCGAAGGCGGAGGGGGTAAGATCCTCTCCGGGGCCGGGTCTTTCGGGAAGGTCACGTACGACGTCGTCTTTGGCTGTTTGAAACAATGACAACGGGAAGTAAATCTGTGTTCCCTCGCTGTATCGCGCTTCACCTATTGTGGATTCAGTGCAGATTGCTTTGGATTTTCAGTGTTTGCTGTAATTGTTGTGGTAAAATAAATGTCTCCTGGCCTAAGACACTCAAATTGTCAAACTAAAGAAAATACACATATTACAAGGAATGTACATAGCTTACAGTACTACTACGCATTACTGTATGATTAAGAGTTTAAAATGTGTTTAAGAGTATTAAAAGAGTATGGTAGAGGCGAATAAGAGTGTGGAGAAGGTTAATAAGAGTCTGAGGAGGTTGACACAGCTTTAAAACATGTATAAATAAAAAACGATATGTCTGCTACTTCGCAGATTTAATCTATGGCGTGGGGGGATGTAACGAGGACTGACTGTAGAAATATTCCTCCTTCGCACCTTTTCAGGAATGGGCGGAGGTTGAGCCTCCATCTTGTCCATCCCGGCCGGGTCCCTCTCGCCATCGTCATCCTCCTCTGCAGCAACAGAGAAGGAGTCGTGTTTTTGAATGACCTCCCCCAAAGAGTTTGACTCAGATCCGAAAGAATTACAAATTACAAATGAAAACAGCGCTCACCGAGTGCTTGGCTATGAGATACGAGTCCACGTGAAAAACAAAAGGCGAGTAAATGCGGTCTTTGCTTACCAGGTAGCGTGTCGGAGCTTTCTAGTCGATGCCTTTGCCTCAGTTTGGACAAGTTGGGTTTGCTACTTTGCGGCGGGGGTTCGGGTTTCGCCACATAGGGCACCGGTCGGCCGGCGTAGCCGCTCCTCCGGCCTTCCACGCAAGCATCGGGACTGACTCGTCTTTCCCCCTGAGCTTCCGCCTCCGTGCTCGCTTCCTGTTTGGGCGAGGGCGTCTTGTCCGAAGGGTACGGCGGCAACGGCCTTTGAGCGAAATGAAGCGCCTGGACTTGTCTGTCCGCCTTCCACGCACTCCTGTCCGTCCACCGCGCGTCCAGCTGCGCATCCGTCTGCTTGCCCTCCGACCACGAGCGGTCTATCTGCCTTCCGCCCAGCCGCTGTCTCTCCATCTTCCGGTCGATCTGCCACTGCGTGTGTCTCTCCACCGTCCACTGTCTGTCGGCGGTCAAAGCTTCTCCTGGCCTCTCGTCCGAGCGCCACCTCTCCGTGTGCCCCTCGCCCGGCATCCACATGTCTTCCGCCTGTAGCACCTCGCTGGTCCTCTGCTTATCGTCCGCCCAGTACTTGTCCGCCTCCTTTGGCGGACGCTCGGGCGCCGCGTCCTTTTCGGAGCGCTGTCGAAAACAAAGGTCGCAAATTGAAAGCAGGAGATAAAAGCCACACATGGCTCGTCAAGAGGCGAGCGACTCGGGTGGGATTGGGTTGCCAATTTTAGGACTTGCTTGACAAAAACAATTCGGTCTTGTTTACAGTTCTACATGCGCAGTAGTTCCTCTTCGATGCAATAGTTCCTGTCGGGCCAAGGTGGGGCCCTACTACATTCCAGGGGCCACAAGCGACCTACGTAACATCATGGCTCAATCTCTGCTCACACAGCACTGCGGCGTTGACGGGTTCCCTTATCGGTGGCAGGTCAACATTCACTGGACGTGCTCCGATCGAGTGGTTTGGGTCCACGGTTGGAATTACTTTTCATTTATTTCGGGGTTTCTGTTTCATCGTATCGCTGCAATTTTGAAGGTAAGCTTGCGAGGATCGGTTGCTAGCTTACTATGCCGACATATGACAAACATGTCGATCGTCGCTTTCGTTTAAGATACATGATTGTAGATAAGACCAAAAATGCGGGTCAAGTAATTCTCCGTCGTGTGAAACATATTTCTAGCGAACCCCTTGAAGAAACCTCCACTAGCCGCCGCTGTTTGCAACTCAAAGATAAGAAAGGACCCTTAACAACTATGACTTCAACTTGATCCGCCACTAAAACCGACATAGACAATGTTAAAATCTTGACCGTAGACTTATTTTTACCATCTCGCATTTGGTTAAAGCACACACACACACACACACACACACACACAACTTTCCCGCTCGTAGCTGGAGCTAGCTTTGAAGCGCTAGCTTGGATGAGCGTATGAGGGGCCTCAAAATGGCAGCGCTATGACAAGCTGCTATCTTTTGTGTAGTTACAGGCAAATCGTACATCTTTGACTTGGCTGCGCCCCAGTACCTCAGCGGGGGAGTAAAAGGGGTGTTTGCTTCCTCCCATGGCCGAATGCTGAATGGCTGGCATTGGCGGTGGCGGACTCAAAACCAAAGTATTTTTCCCATCGGGCCCGTCCCCTGGAGACCCCGCCCTGGTAGCGTACCTCGGAGGTTGGAGGAGAGTGTACACATTCTCTGTGGCCGTCCTGAAGATAGAACACAGGAGCATCAACAGCTAGCAGATAGACACTAGAGTGAACCCCCATCTATTTACAGGTCACTCGTCACAAATTTGCGGGTTTTTGTCCTCTTGTTGTAATACCCTACAATGCCCCAAGATGGCACCAAAGCCCTGGCTAAATAGTAATGTAGGAATCAGCATCAAGGAAGCATGTTGAAGTGATCCATCTCGACTGAGCGATAAACCTTTGCATGCCAGGGAGGAGCTAAGTTGAGCCTGGGTTGTTAGTGGAAGTGGTGCAGACAGCACGGGTTCGCTTCCCCCTCAGCGACAGAATGAATTGAAGTCAAAATTAGGGCTGTCAATTGATGAATCACACTTTTGAATTTGGATTGATAGCGATTAATCACAGGTGCCAAATATGCCACACATAGTGCCACATTTTGCTTTGGGATGGTATTTTAAACTTGCTGTGCTTCAATGGAAAGAGAGTTCAGCACTACACTATTATGCAAAATTATCTTTGTTTTCCCATCGGGGTGACTTTTAAAGCAAAATAAATTGCGCGATTAATCTGAGTTAACACATGATTAATGCGATCATTTTTTGGGCTTATTAATCACGAGTTAACGCTTTAACTTTCATAGCCCTCGTGAAGATGCTTGTCTCTCTACATGAACTCTGCAACTGACTTCTGAGCAGTTCAGGGTGTCGTCCGGTTCCTGCCCACAGGCCGCCGGGATAGGCTCCAGCTCCCCGCGACCCTGAACATGATAAGCGGTAAAGAAAAGGGTGGCATGGATGGATGGGCTTTACTGTTGTCATTTTCTGGCACTGAAAAGTGCCGCCGGCTGTCGTCGACATCTGTGTCCACACGCCTGTGTGCGCCATAAGTGGAAGATAAAGATAAATAAGGCACTTATTTTTCAGGGATATCTGGGAGAATCACTGTCCTCAAAAGAACCACCAAGAAGCATTTTAGGACACTCAAAGATGCAGATGGTATTTCCGTGGCATCATCTCGGATTTGAATGGCTAAAAGAAGGTGAACAGAGCAGGTACGTTCAGTAATAGCACTTTTTAAAAGCAGTTTCTTTGTTTACAGTCATCGCTCACTCATTGCTTTATTGCGGATTCAGTGCAGCGTGGCATCTTTTTAAAGGTCAATGTAGTGCAATTACTCACCGGCACAACCTTAGCCTGACGAATCGCTAATGCTGACTACACTGTCGGGGACCGTGAGTGTGAGGAGTAGCGCAAAAGAATTTTGTGGGCGCTAAAAGAGATTAGTGGCATTTCAATGAATTATAACGGGGAGAATGTACTTCATAGATGAGTAAATTGAGTTCCAAACTTGTAAATTACACTTGTAAGTCAAGGTATCACTGTAGGTGTACACACCCTGTGGGTGCCATAGCAACGGTGTGATCTCCGGAAAAGTCGGCGTCCGACTCCTGGTTGGACAACGTTTGGTTGCGGTTTCTGCGGAAACCGAAGATAGCGAGCACGTTCCTCCTCTTCTTCCTCCACAGTGAGTGTGTGTTGTGCAGAGAAGAGAGTGGACTGGAGGAGGAGAAGAAGAAGACGAAGAAGAAGGTCAGAGTTGGCATGTCAGACACGCTCGGTCCCGTCTGGCACAATCATGCCACGCGGCCTGTGTCAACTCTGTCGGGACCTCATTGGATTCAACAACCGCGTGTTTGCTGTTTCTCCTTCTGCAGTTTGACTGTTGCTAGGCAACACCTCTCCGTACACAATAGTTTAGCGCCATAAAATCCCTCCTCTTACTTTGTTGTTTTATATTCCTATGTAGACTTTTACCAAAGCATATGCATATTTTGTGGTCGACTTGTTCAACATGAACTACTTAAAGAAGCTGAACATTACTGCTTATCTTGTCGAAAATTCACTTCACTGGTGCATTCAAGGACCCTTGAACAAATAACAAAGTGTTGATTTCAAGGAAAAACAAAAAGCACTAAAAAGCTTTATGCAGTTTGTTGTGTGGCAGATTCCTTCTAAATTAGGTATTTAAATTTATCTGCAAAACTGTCACTTGACTGGTGCATTCAAGGACTCTTAGACAAATGAGATCTGAACAGAAAATGAAATGTCGCGGCAGTTTTCTTCTAAATAACGTATTTTTTTTGGCTAGTGTCTCCAAAAAATGTCACTGGTACATTCATGGACCCGTGGACAAATGAGATCTACCAGTAGGTGTTTGTTTTAAAGGAGTGGGGGGGGGGAATCACTGCAATTCTTTCTGAATTTTATAGTGTGGCAGATTTTTTTTTTTAAATTTAGTATTTGATGAAGAGAAACATCTCATTGCCACTTATGTCTCAAAAATACATTTAATTGGTGCATTCAAGGACCCTTGGACAAATGAGTACTAAATTTTGATTTTAAGGAATACAAAAAAAGCACTGCAACTATGACTATGACAATTAAGTAGTTGGGCAATTTATCAAAAACACTTTACTGTTGCATTTGAGGAAAAAAATGGACAAATGAGATGTGGGCGTAAGAGTGATTTCTTGTCAAATGCATTTGCTATTGTGGCAGATCCCTTCTGAAATTAAGCAATCAGCTCATGTCTCGAAATGTCTCAAAAACACACTGCACTGGTGCATTCAAGGGCCCTCGGACAAATGAGACATAGTGTTGAGTTGAAGGAATAAGAAAAGCTACATTGAAGAGCGACGAGGGGCATTTCAACAGTGGGAAGAAGGAAACATTTACCTATCAGGAAGGACTCTTTTAGTATAAAAATCTGGCAGTCCGTCATCCAGAGGGCTTATTCCTCCATTTTCACTACAATTCTGAACACACAGAACATAAACACACAGCGCTTTAAGGGGTTACATCACTTCCAGTAGCTTCTATTTATAAATGCAATCAAAGAAATGGATTGCCATCTCCAGTGAAATGACGTAATCCAAGTGCGGCCGCCTTTTGGAGATGAGCCCATACGGAGCGAGCGGTCGGGCGTGAGCATGAAGGAATCGTTTGCGTGGCTGGATTGACAGAGCAAGTGCAGTACCTACTCAAAGCGAAAGGCCCCTCACCGTCTCGGCTGGTAGGTAGCCCCCTTTGTGCCTGCGTGGAGGTCTCGGGCGGACCCTGGTCACGTGGCGGAGGGGCAGACCCTGCGTGGGCAGCTCGGACAGGCCCTCCCAGGAGGCCGAGCGGGACAGAGGCGTGGAGTAGGAGGGGACGGAAGGAGGCGGCGAGGAGCTGCAGTCGTCGCAGAGACCTGAGGCGGAAAGACAATACGGATGGGAAAAAACGACTTTGGGGCAAGAGAAGCGGGGTACGCCAATGGACCGGGCACCTATTGACAAACAAGCATTCCCCCTTCCGTTCACATCGATTGACAATTTAGTTTTCGATGAACCTCACATGCAGGTTTTTGAAATGTGAAAACCCGCTCAAGCACGGGGAGAGCATGCAAAGTCCGCATAGGAGGACGGAGACTCAAATCCAGACTTCTGACAGAGAGGCAAGACATGCGATCTATTATGCTGCCAGTAAACAATCCATTGATATTTGATTGCTAATCATCCCTATCATCAATCCAAATCTCCAAATCTCCATTACTGCTCGGCTGCAATTGAAAAAAAAAAACTCGTCTTTCTGACGGCGAGACCACAAAAGGGAAAAATGGACTCATCAGACAGTAAGCTAATGGAGCAATTTGTGTCACAACAGGGGGGTTCGGAGCTCTGACGGGAAAAACGGAGACAGACGCAGGATGCGCAGCACGACTCACTCAGCCTGGTGGAGACGGGTCGTATTCGTCTTGTTCTCGAGCTGCGCTTCTTAATGGCTATTGTATCCTGGAAGGGAGGAAGATGCTGAAAGACTGGAGACAAAAACATGGCATATAGAGCAAAGAATATAAAGACAGCCCACGGCGTTTGTCCGTGGGAGTTTCATCAAAACAAATTGCTTTTTAAAGCCTTTTTCTGTTGCCAACAAACTTAAAAGAGCTAAATATAGAACAAATATAACACATAACATCTGAGATCCTGCAGGCTGACAGCTACAGAAGAGATGCTTTTAAATTATGCAGTTTGATTGTTAGCAAAGTGACTAGTAAGTTTACAGAGAAGTTCGAGATAAAAGTGAGGAAAAGGGGGCTGGAAATTGATCCTTGAGGAACTCCTCTCAAGACACTAACTACATTTTAAGCTACGTTGTATTAGATCAAATCCTAAAAAAATATTGTCAAACTTTCGGCAAAAAGGATTTCATGTAGCCTGCATCAGTCCAGTCCAGCGTGTACACCGCCTCTTGCCCGAAGTCAGCTGGAATATTTTCCAGCTCAACGCTACCCTAGCAAGGACAAGCGTTATACAAATTAGATGGATGGCTGGATTTTATGTCACCCATCTGTCAGGGATAATTGGTTCCAGTTGGGCATATCACTAGGGTCGCGGGCGTGCTGGAGCCTATCCCGGCTATCTTCGGGCGAGAGGCAGGGCACACCCTGAACTGGTCGCCAGCCAATCGCAGCAGTTGGGCAGATTTTGGGTTAGTTCCCTAGTCAGGGTTAAAGTAATTCGGCAAAAATGGCTTCCCGTTCAATTTCTTGCGTGGGTCTTTGAGACTTCTTTTGTGCGTCCCGCCATCGAATGTGGGCAGATCCTCCGATCAAACTTTGATGAGGATGATTTTGAGGACTGGCCACAAAAAACGGGGTACGAGGGTCCGTTCACCACCGCTCGCAGCTTATACAAGTGGATCCTTTTTCGTTCTCCTCGCAGCGTACCCTCACTTACTATACTGGTGCCGAGCTCCTCCTCGGTGATGTCCAGAGAGTCTCTGTGTCTGTTGAACCTCCAGCCTGTCCCGTCTTCACACGACCCATCCCAGCGTTTGAGATGAGACACCTGGTGGGTCTGGGACGGAGAGCCCTCTTTAATGTTGGGACTTTCGACCACTCAAGGCGCACGTGAACGGGAACTTTGGCAAGGTTATACTTACCAGGGTTTTGTGGGTGGCGTAGAGCTCCTGCAGAATTTGGTCCACGATGGAGTTGGTGAGATAGGAAACCACAGACAGTTTGACTTCTCTGCAGAAGATAAAAGAAGAAAAATGAGCGAAAGCAACGGATTTATCATGTTTTGTTTGAAATGACAGACCGCTTGCATTGGGACCAAGGAGTGATATCACAAGTCAATATCTGACGCCCTCTCATAACAGACAATAGCACAATACATCATAATAGCAAGATTACTCCAAAGAAAAGAAGACAGACTTATGTTGCACTTTTCTAAAAAGACCCACTACTGAGGTTCCACTTGCCTAAAATGTAGACACACCATTAATATTGCACTTTCCTAGAAACAGAAGAAACTATGGATGTTGCACTTTCCTCAAAAGAAGACCAATCTCACTTCAGTCTTTTCATTTGATGAAAGTGCCACATCAGTAGTTTGCCTTCTTTTCAGAAGACTTACTCTAAGGCTCGATGGACGTCCTGCGCTGCTCTTTCCATCAGGGCGCTGCGGATGGCGGCGCGAGGGACAGACACGCGCTCCGAGACGGACGAGAGCGGCGTGGCCAGCCGCTCTGCCGCGGCGGACGACAGGGGGCACAGCTCGCGGCACAGAGACACCATCGAATCGACGATCGCCTGCGCGCGAACATCCTCTCGTAGTTACTTCGGCTAGATCATGGTTCAAGTGACAATTTTAACTGGGATATGAGTCATGGAAGAAAAAAAAAATGGCGGATTTCTTCAGATAGGAATCGGGCCTTGAATCATGTACCGCTGCAATCTGGCATATGCGTAACTCCTTTTTGCAAGTTCCCCTTCAAACAAGTCGTGTCGGCATCCTAGTTATGCTCGTTGGCGGAGCATATACACAGACGCGCGCATTTTCTGTTCATGTGGTCATGTGACGCTCCACGTATACGGCGGGATTGCAGCGTAAACGCACAGGTCGGAAAGACTCGGCATCGTGGAAATACAGTAATACAGTCCGGAGACTGATCCCTGCTAAGAATAACAAAAAACACGAGTAATTGATGCTCTTGAACTAACTTCAACTTTGTTCTTCCAGCCCAAGATGACGACAAAGTGGTGCGTTCAGGACTTTGGCCTGAACACGCGGGGGAACATTGACGGCATTCAATCAGAATTGGTTAGCTGGACCTGCAATGTCATTCTAAATCCATTCTTATTCATTCTCCATAATGTGTGAAAAAAAAGCTACCTGAAGCTCCTTGTCGGCGGCTTTGGCGAGCTCGCCGGCCAGCGAGTCCAGACGTTGGCGCACCGGCCCGTCCACGGAAAGCACGTGGGCCAGTTCGCATAGGGAGGGGTACAGCTTGGAGCGTGCAAAGAAAAAAAAGGAAACATGCATTCATTGTATTTCCCCCCTCCGACATGCGACATGCGACACATCCCGTGGTGAACGTCGCAAGGCTCACCGCGCGGGAATTCCTGGCCTCCTTGAGCACTTGTTTGGCTGCTTGAATGTCGTCCGCCTCTCCGACGCCTCGCAGCTGGCACACCTGCTGCTGGACGCGGGCGCACAGACGCTCCATCACCTTGAAAATTCAAAAATGCAAACACACACAGAAAGACATACAGTACACACACACACACACACAAAGTCCCATTTTTCTTGCCCAGATTTTGCTGTCAGCTTTTTAGTTCATGTCGGATTTTGATCCATTTTTGTCATATTTGTAAATAGTTTAGCTTGCTTTTTGTCATATTTTTTGTCAGTCTTTGTCATCTGTCATCAGTCATTCTTTTGTCAGATTTCTACTTGCTGTTTTAAGTTTTTAAAAGGTTTTTCACCAGTTTTTTTTATCAGATAATTCTCAGTTTCTTTTGCCCTATTTTTGTCAGGTTTTTTTTGTCTTATTCTTCTTAGGTTTTTCTCAGCATTCCGTTTTCTTTCGATACTTTTGTATTTTTTCATCGGCCTTTTAAACATTTATTTTGGTCATTCTTCTGTATGTTTGTCAGATTTGTATCTTTTTTGTCATGTTGGTAATTTTTTGGGTCAGTTTTCGTCATAATTTTGTCACATCCACGTCAGGATTTGGATTCATTTTTGGTTTTTCAAATTTGTGTAATTTGGTCATTTTTACCTCCTTTTGTCATTTTTTGTCATCTTTGTCAGTTTTAAAAAAAAATCTGTTTTTTTATTTGTATGTTCCTTTGCCATATTTGTTTTTTTTTTCGCCCTCCAAGATTTATTTTGCTGTCGTCAGCTTTTAAAATGGTTTCTGTCGTTCTCTTGTCAATTCATTCCCAAATTTGTACCTGCATTTTTGTCAGATTTTGACCCCTTTTCAGAATTTTCCACCCGAATTATGTCAGATTCTTGCTGTATTTGCCAGTTTCTTTCCAGATTTCTTTCATTTTTGGTCGTTTTATGTTTTTTTGGGCATGTTTTGTCAGATTTGTATCCAGTTTTTTCATATTGTTAATTTTTGCCAACATTTTGCCAGATGTACAGCAATATCAGATTTTAGTCAGTTTTTTCCCCTCCAATTTTTGACTGTTTTTTTGTTTTGATTTTACGTTTTTGTCAGATTTGCATCTCATGTATTTGTTGTTGGTTTTTTTTGTCGCCATTTTCTTTCAGCTTTCTGTCATTCTTTTGGTGAATATTTGTTTTGTGTCCCATTGGTTGAAAATGAGTTTTTCATATAAAAACAAGCCCAAATAGCAGCACTACCTGCTCGGCGGTGCTGGTGACGAGGCCTTGGTGCAGCCGCAGAGCCTGACGCTGGGAGAAGCGCTGAGTCTGGTTGTTCCTCACCAGAGCCCGTTGGATCTGTGCAGGAAGTCAGGAATTCGACACCCTTGGGCGCACCTCCCTCACTAAAACTCAAAACACCGCACCCACCTTGGTCAGCGCCTGCTCCGTCCTCTCAGGGGCGCCGCGGTACGCCTGGCTGATGTCGCTCAGGGGGAGAGGCATGTACTGCAGGGTGAAATTACTTAAGAGGGGAGAGAAGAAGTAGGAATGAGCTCCATCAGCCACACACGGTAACTAACCACTTATCTACGGCTGCCTCCATATTTGCGGGGTTAGTTAAGTTCAAGCCCATCCCATCCCATAATATCCCCACCACGCGAGGAAGTGAGTAGTACCCACTTCAACCATGTCCGAAGTTTGCCTCAAGCAACGGCTGAACATTTTAAGATAGCAATGTGGAGAGCATCAATTTGCCAGGCTCGTGTTGCCAATTGCAACTCGGTCTGCATTTACGCTGCGGGTCAAATGTCATCTGATGATGTAACTATGTACGACACAGGTAAACAACTCCGTGTTCATTTCCCCTGTTTAGTGGTCTATTTCGGCATTCGACGACACTGGGAGATCGCATCGAAAGGTATATAAACTGCAGTATATTTAGTGGCTATAATATAGATTTCATTCATTATTCCATTTACAAGCCATATCAATTCAAAGACAAAGTAGAGTAATATAGTAATTCATCATGGTGGTCAGCAATGTTTTTGTTTTTTGTTTTCCCCCGGGGTACATTTCAAAATTTGGAGAGCTTTTCCTCGTTACTTTTATTTTAACCATCATTTTTGTTTGTTTCAGCATAAATTAGTTTTTTTCCCCGCCTTTATGCACAACATATTTGAATTTTTTTAAAACCCCAAATTTCTTGATAAAAACTTAGGCAAGTAGCACAATAATTAGGAGATAATACGTATGCTTTCGTGGACCCCCCCGACCCATTTCTTTACAGCAAAAAAAAAAAAATCCTTTATTTGGAAGACGAACACCAATAACTTGAAAGTTATATGTTTTTCGACTTCATTTCCCTTCATCACCTTTTCGGGGATTGGTAATGCGAAACAAGTTTTGATTATTAATAATAATTTGGAGGTGAATGCTCTTCATTGGACGGCAACAATGTCTGAGCTGCACAACACGGGAGGGAAAAGATTGCAATTTCATGATTTGAACCATGTAGTTCCAACTGGTCTGCATCCATATGACAGCGTTTAAATAGCCGTTGAAAAAACAACAGAAAACCCGCTTATTGTCTTACTGTTCAAGTGCTCTGGCCACATCGAGAAATCCTGCTGCCGAGGTGTTGTTGCGATCCCATGTCACGCTCCTGCATGGAGTAAGCAGGCAGTGAACACTTGCCCTCCAAATCCTCCGCTCTAATCGCTGCCTGTAACCGCATCGCGAGCGGGCTCCGCATCTTTACCGGAGCGTGGTGTTGATCTGCAGGGCTTTGCTCAGCATCTTGGCGCCGATGTCGTCCATGTTGTTGCCGCTCAGGTCCACTTTCCTCAGGCAGGTGTTGCTCCCCAGGGCGTTGACCAGCACCGTGCCCCGGGAACGCAGTCGCGAGTCGGTCAGCGAAAGGCTCTGCAGGGCCTGGAGAGGAACCGGAAGAGTGCTTCATCGTGACTTGACACACTGTATGTCTGAATGATTGACTATACGCGTGTGTGGAGCGACATAGCGATGGGGGAACGCGGTGCAAACAGGGAGCAGCAATAATTGATGTTACTGCACAAAGAAATGCAATGTGACCAGGATCCCCCCCCCCCCCCCCCCCCTCAGTACCTCCACCAATAAGGCTTCATTTCATCACTGTTTCTCAGTAACGAAAATTGCTGAATTCCTAACGAATTCTGCCCCAGGTCCTTGAGACTTCATTCGTGCGTCCGATTAATAAAGATTTTGTGTCGATTGTGAAACTGGTTTCGGGGAAATTGTTTTTTTCTAACTTTACGAATCCTCGCCAAAAGGATCGTCAAACTTTGACACAGTGCCCTGCAGTCAAAAAAGGGGGCGCAACTGAGTGAGTTTTGGGGGTCAAGTTAAAGTACCATAAAATACATTCATTTTCAACAGGACACACACACACTTAACAAAATTGTTACTTTTTTTTTTTTCCATGTGCGTAAAGACCCCCCCAAAAGGCAATCCTAAAAGAGGGCCTTTGGAGATTCAGGCTACTTTGGTCTTTTTGTGCATGAACCTTCATTCTCAAACTCGAGCAAATGCAGGACGAAGATGTTCTATTTGGAGTGGTTTCAAATTAGGACCGGCGTGTTCTCCTCGGTGAGCGGGTCATCACAAAAACATCACATTTCGTGTCCACGCGGATGAGTCGTCCTGTCCTCACTCACACAGTCCTCCTCTTGTATGAGCTGCACCAACTTCTGCAAGACTTCATCCAGAACCCTGCGGATGTAAAGAGCGAATGAGCTGAGGCTAATTACTGCCATTTTCCCGCAACTGCATAGCGAGTGAGAAGCTGGCGGCATACGAAAAGTGAAGTAGAGTCAACAGAGCTGTTCATTCCAGCTGGCGCATCCTGCGCTCGCAACATGTTTGATTTGTATTGTTTTCTTGCAAGCATACGCACGACCCGAGATGCAAATAGCCGCACGAAAGGCGCGCCGCAGAGCACCTGTTTTTGATGTTGAAGTTCTTGCCGAGATGAAGGTGTTTCAGCGAGGGGTGTCTGGAGAGGGCGGGCAGCGCCGTGAGCAAGTCTGCATCCAAACCTGTCGACACGAGAGCAGCTCAAAAGTCGCCCGGGGATAAACGAGACAAAAACAGGCAAGGTCAAAGGTGGGGGGGGGGGATATATGTCGCCCCGTGTCACCGTACCGTTGTCTGAGATGTCCAGAGTGGCGATGGAGGAGACTCTGGGGAAGAGCTCCTGGAGGACGGCAGCTCCTGCACATCGAAGCTGGAGGATGGGAGGAAAATGGGACACGAGCGCATTCATGTACAGCGGTACTGTGGCTGGTGGATTCCCAGAGTCACGAGCCACTCAGCATTTTCGCTAGCGACACGTTTGCTGTCGGACAATAGGGCTTATGCGGAACCAGCTTCCACATTCGGTAAAACAGATCAATTCTCCCCAAATTCACACTTGAGTGTGTTGCCAAACACCGCTTGAGAAGACACCACTCGGAGAAGAGATCACAGTAAATAGACTTGGACAAATGTCTGGCTTTTCCTTCCTTCCTTAATTCCCCCCACCCCTTCAAAACACTTCTCTCTTCACGCATATGTTTGTTCAGTTGTGTGGGTGCGCGTGTGCGTGTGGTTTTCTGAAAGAGAAGGACAAAAAAGTACCAATAGGCAAGTGCATACAGCGTGGCGTCAAAAGGTACACTTTGCAAAGCAGATTGAACAAAACACAGTTAAAACAGCAATATCAGAGCACATCCTGTCGACGAAAGTCCAATTCGCACTGCTTCTGGTGCGCTACGTAGCGGACTGACACTATCTTACAGATTCCCAAGTCCCGTCAATCGAAAATAGTCAAACGTGTTTTTCTTTATATTTATAAAGACTTAGTGCTTTAAAAAACAAACAAAATCAAACCTCAACATGAGTATTCATCTTGGGCAATACGTCCGGGTGCCACATACTCACCTCACAGCCGCTGATGTCCAGGTGAAGGTCATTGATGTGGGGGTTGGAGGTTAAGCCTGCCAGGAGAGCCCTGTGGAGCCACCAGGAGGAACCTGAATATATCTCTGAACATCAAACATTGTTTAAAATTGTCTTCTAAAACCCCTGGAGTGCATACCCACCCATTAAGTGTGAACATCCCTGCTCTAAATTGTCCATAGGTTTACATTTAAGCGCGAAAGCTTGTTTGTGTACATATGCCCTGTGATTGGCTTGCAACCAGGGCGCGGCGTACCAGGCTTCTTGCCCAAAATCGGCCGGGATAGACTCCAGCTCACCCGTGACCGTAATGAGGACATCCGCTAGAAAACCAATGGAGCACCTGAGGACGTCAGGGGGCAGTTTCATGGCCGCCAGGCTGACGTGGGTGAGGCTGAAGGCGGCACTGAAGAATCGCCGGAACAACGGCACCGTGTCTTTTCCTTTCCTGTCAGGTCAAAACAAACAAACAAACAAACAAAAGTAAGAGAGAGGGAAAGAGACGGATGAGATGAGAGTGGACGTTGTTGACACGCCGAGCGCAAAGTACAGACATCGCAGCCAGTGAGTGCGGGTCAAATGATGGATGGCTCCACTTAAATATTCATACACAATGAGAGCTCTCAAACCGCAGCCGTGGAGAGCAAACACGCTGTTCCAGTGAGTTTGCTGTTCCAGTGGGGGGAGAAAATATTACACAGTGGTTCCTTGGTTAAGAGTTTCGAATTCATTCCATGACTCAATTCACTCGTGTGTGTTGAGTACATCAAATCCGTTTTCCCCATTCGAACCAATTGAAATGAAATGAATCCGTTCCAGCCACCCTTTTCCGACTGAGGACCACGGTCTCGGATTTGGGGGTGCTGATTCTCATCCCGGCCGCGAACCGCTCCAGTGAGCATTGGAGATCACGGCTTGATGAAGCCAACGGAACCACATCATCTGCAAAAAGCAGAGATGCAATGCTGAGCCCACCGAACCGGACCCCCTCTACGCCTAGAAATTCGGTCCATAAAAGTTCTGAACCGAATCAGTGACAAAGGGCAGCCTTGGCGGAGTCCAGCCCTCCACTGTTCCACGGCCAGGACGAAAACCACGCTGCTCCTCCTGAATCTGAGATTCGACTTCCAGACGGACCCTCGAATGGACCTTACCAGGGAGGCTGAGGAGTGTGATCCCCCTGTAGTTCGAACACAACTACCGGTCCCCCTTCTCAAAAAGTGGGACCACCACCCCAGTCTGCCAATCCAGAGGCACTGTCCCCGATGTCCACGTGATGTTGCACAAACCCCCCCGCCACGATGAAGTGACAGCTCAAGGAGGGGGCTAAATTCCATCTTACCATTCATTAAAGAAATAGTATTTATATTCGGATGTCACTCATTTCTATGATTACGCAATACCTCAATTACTGCTATCTAGCGGTATTCATCGAACACAGCACTTACCAATACTGCAAAGTATTTTCTGTACATTTTATGCTTGCAGGTTTTTGTGTTTAAGAAGTATATACAATGTGTTTAAAAAGTGTGTTTTGACCAGTTGAAATGTATTTAAAGCATGTGGGAGGGGTGCAACTGTTAAAAAAAAAAAAAAGTTTCTTATATGCCTGCACTATAAGGCAGATTGTCACCTATTGCGGGTTGGTGTCAAATGTATGGGAAAAAAAAAAGGTGTAAATCATCAAAGTGGACATGCGGGACAATGGCAGAATGAAGGGATGGCGATACGAAAGAAGGACAGATGAAGCTTTAAGAAGCATTGCAAAAGGATAGCTCCCGGGGTTTCAGCCCTTAGTGCTCAGGCAAAGGTCAAAGCCGGGACTAACCTGTGGGAGAAAGAATTTTTGGAAAGATTCAGAAAGGCGAGATCAGCACAACAGCCCCTCAGAAGAGCCCCGAACAGCTGCGTGGGACAGGGCGGAAACGGTTGATGACGACAGACGCGATGCTTTCAAAACCTTGGATTGTTCAAGCCTTACTGAGTCCACAGAGCAATCTGTGCCCGACAGGTCCAAATGCACCAGGCAGTTGGGCTGAGACAGGAAGAGATACAAGCTCTGCAAACAGAGAAAGAAGAGACGACATACAGGCTTCAAGGAAAAGTGGCGGAATTCAACTCATGCACTGCGCTTCCGGACCGAGGCGTCGTCCCCGGACAGCACGCCGGGATTCTTGCTCAGGTCCAAGTGCAGGAGCGAGTTGGAGTACTCGTCGCTTGAGTTCAGCGCCATAGAAAGCGACACCACCCCTGGATGGTTAGACAAGCCACAGTGAGGAAAGGCGGATGGGTAGAATGCAATTTGAATATTAGGAGTGACATTTCATCAAAGATGACGGCTTGGCGAATACGGATCGTACGTCAATAACGTTGTCAATTGTAAGCCGAGGTACCGCTGCACCAGCCGGGCCCACTCAGCTGTCTGAATGGCAAACCCGCTCGGAAAAGCATCAGAGGTTTTGGGGAAAAGCCGAATTGAATCACTGCTCTGCATTCAATACAAACTATGCATCAGTAAGGAAAACAGTGTCATTGGTGCAGCAATGCGCTTACTCAGAGATTCCCCACTGATCCTCGCCAGCAAATGAACTCAAAGCACGAACCTTTGGAGGTGAGCGAGGTCTTGGAGAGGTTGAGGAGACGGAGACCCTTGCTGAGACGACACATCTGCTGGATCAGGTTGGCCACGCCTGGCAATGGGGAATGTGTTTGAAAAAAATCCGAGTACATTTAAACAATAACAGTAATCGGGCGCGAGCTATGCCGCGGATTCTAATTTGAATTGCTATTCATTGAATGGATTCACTATGAATAGTCATGATACTACAAACTGATGAGTTCGAATCTCTTTTTGTAACGCATTTCTTTACAACATTGCTCTTAAAAGCGCAGTGGTACAATGAGATACGAGTGACCCTACTTACGTCACGTCAGTCCAGATGTCACGTCAACATACTTCCTTGACACCAATTCCAATTTACACAGGGCTTCAATCGTTCCCCAAACAGGACATTTCTTACCATTTCCCAGGAACCCAACATCCGATTTTCAAAATGATTGGTGTCTTGTACCTTGGGTGAAGTGAGCATTCCAACCAGACTCAGTATTTTGACAGACAGTCCTTTTTTGGGGGGGGGGGGAATTTTGTCACGTTGCTAATGTGAGGGATTTCTGTACATCGTGTCTCCCAGCATTGCCTCCTGTTCGGCCAGTCGCTCTCACAGTCGCAGTCACACTCGCGCGTGGCGGCGCTCGGCTCAGCGGGAGCAATTAGCGTTTGAGCGTCTCGCTAACGGACGCTTGGACACGGTCCCTAGAGCCTTCAGAGACGCGTCACTCCCTTCAAATGAAGGTCCGGTGGCGAAACCCTACTGCTTGTCAAACATTTGATTCGCGTTAGACATTCATGAAAATGGCAAAATAGTTAAGCTAAGACCACGTGGCTTGTTACTCCTAAAGTGTAACGACCTCTTTTGTGTGGATGCGGTCACTCTACCTTGGTTGTCCAGGGAGTTGTGGGCCAGGTTGAGCGAGTGGATGACTGCGGCGGGGTTCTCGGAGAGGGCGGCCGCCATCTTGTGTGGGAAGTCTCTGCCACACGGCGTAGAGTTCCAAAGCATATCATATCACATGTCAAACATCTATGTAGACAGTTGCTCTACAGTATATACAATACAGCCTTACTGTCCATTATAATGAATCAATCATTCAACCAATTACTCAATCAATCAATCAGTCAGACTAAAAGAATAGCTAATGAGCCAAAGCATACCACATAACATAGCATACATCCTGATAATAATAATAATAATACATTTTATTTGCAACACACTTTACAACATATACAGGTAAGACTAATCGATCTATCTCAACAGTATATACAGTCCCATATTACCCTTACTTTTGTTATCTATTTCAATCAATCAATCAATCAATCAAACTGTTGCAACATTCATGTTTGAAGAACCTTTGAATGAGATATTTCGACTTCATTTGAACCTTCTTTCGCAGGTAGGCTGTACAATACATGATGTGTTTTTTTTTTTAGCTTACGATTTCAAGCCAGCGTTCTCGAGCGTGATCTCCTCCAGGCTGGATGATTTGCTGACTGTGTGCAGGACCTGTTCGGTCACCTCTGAGCCCTGAACACAATTAAGCGTGTGAACACGTAAGCTTTCCACTAAAACGACAAAACAATGAAGCTGCAGATGAATTTTCACTTACCAAGCGCAGGTCTTTGCAGTACAGCTTAGTGAACCACGTGTTGTACGCCACCGACGCCACAATCACCGCCAGATCCCTGCGGGGGACAACCACCGTGTATTAGGAAGGTTTTTGGAGGTAGCCGTTTTGGATTGTTTTTGTGTCTTTTTACAACGCGTCACCTGCTCTCCAGGTGGCTGAAGTCCAGCAGGTTAAACTCACGGTTGTCCTGGGAGTGGTAGATGGTGTCCACATCCTAGAGGAGTGTGACATTACCCAGATGTGGGAGTAAGTCGCATACAGGATGTGCAAGTCCTTAGTAAGACTCATCAAGTTTTAAGCAGGTTATTGAAGCAAAGATCAAGTCATTTCAAGTCATTACCTAAATTAAGCCCGTCGTAAGTCAAGTCATGCAATCTTGCTCAGTCCTTACATAGAGTCGCACATTACATTAGCCACTTTGCACTCAGTATCTGTAAAATGTGTTACTTTGCTGTACGAACACACCCTAACAATCACATATTTATTAATAGACCTGTAAAGTGAATTCAGAGATTTGTTTCTAAATACATTATGCATGTTTGATATAGCGGCACGGTGGCCGACTGGTTAGAGCGTCAGCCTCACAGTTCTGAGGTGCGGGGTTCAATCCCCGTCCCCGCCTGTGTGGAGTTTGCATGTTCTCCCCGTGCCTGCGTGGGTTTTCTCCGGGCACTCCGGTTTCCTCCCACATCCCAAAAACATGCATTCATTGGAGACTCTAAATTGCCCGTAGGCATGACTGTGAGTGCGAATGGTTGTTTGTTTCGATGTGCCCTGCGATTGGCTGGCAACCAGTTCAGGGTGTACCCCGCCTCCTGCCCGATGACAGCTGGGATAGGCTCCAGCACGCCCGCGACCCTAGTGAGGAGAAGCGGCTCAGAAAATGGATGGATGGATGGATGTTTGATATAATTGCTGAGATGTTGCAAAGACTGAGAACTATGTAGCGAGTACTCAATGGTGGAGCTACAGCGTTCGATTGTTTGGAGTCACACTTCCCCCTCCAGATGAGACCTTGACCACCTTTGTTCACATCGGCGGTTACCCGGCGCAATTGTGACGTGCAGTTGACTAGTTAGCTATGCCTCCGACCCGAAAATGTACTGTATCTTTCCTTGGAATAGTCTTCTGGCGTGGTCGCTTTAGAGTGCCTCGTTGTCGGCCACGAGTGCGCGCACATCTTACAGAGAAGGGCAAAAAAAAAAAAAAAAAAAAACAAGAAGGAAAAGAAAAATGTCAGACTAGACAGTCACAGTGTGGACCGGGGCTTCAGGCTGGCGTGGCTGCTTTAGAGTGCCTCGTTGTCGGCCGTGGGTGCGTGCACACCATGACGAGAAGGAACATTTTGGAGTCTGACGAGACAACCAGTGTGTGGACAGGGGCTTTGCGCTCACACGGCCGCTTTAAAGCGCCTTGTTGTCGCGGCGTGAAAAAGCCCCACGACGAGCAGGTGATACGTATTTCAGCCACCAGAGGCTTGAAGCGGACATTTACGTGGCTCAAACACGTAGCTATATGTGAGCATAAGAAAGGTGCGAGATGAAGTAGCATGCATTTTTCCAGGTCGTAGGAGTGGCATTTGATTGACAGTAGAGCAGGGCAGTTCAGCGGACACACCCCCAGCATTTGAGGCTGGAGAGAACGGCTTGATTCTATTTTTTATTTTTTTTTATTTTACGATTTTAAACCTCATTTTCTATGATTTCTCGAGGTGGCCTCCGCACTCCGCATCAGAGCATACTGATGCGTTGCCAGGTTTGTGCTCACTACACACGCAAAACTATGCTTTCAAAAATAATAAACAAATGTCACACTATCAGCGTTTGAATCAAGCGAGTCCCGAGTCCGAAAAGAGTCTTAAGTCTGAGTCCCCCACCTCTGACATTACTCATCAACCTTTTGGCATGGTGAAACATTCTGCTTACCCACTGCACTTCCTCCTTGCAGCTGATGCCATTGTAGTCGCACAGCGCGGCGTAGGTCTCGGAAAAGCCCCCTGAGGGTGGCAACAGACGTCAGAGTCTTTGTTGTTGTTGTTGAAAAAGAACATCTGTGAGACCAATTGCGTGATAGATGACTTCCTCTCGTCATTGGGTGAACATATTTTGGGTTTGAGAAAAGGAGGATTTGGGTGGTTCTTTGTAGGCCTATTTGTATATATAACATACCCAACTTTGACTTCTTTTTCATGGGTATTTGGTAATCACCATAACTAACATATTTGTGTGTGCATGCTATTTTTGCTTTACCGCAGGCCCGCTGGGTTTCCACCGACGTCTCCGAGCTGGGCGAATACTTCCTGCTGCCCTCGGAAAGATCGCTGTCTGAGTGACAAATGGACGGGCTGCACGGGGAAAGAAGAAACAAATGTAGAACGCTTCGTATATTTTCCTGTCGTGAGCTGGTGAGTCTTACGCAAACACGGAGTTGTTGAATATCCGCGAGAGCGAGTAGTTGATGTGGCTGACCACGTGGTTGAGGTGGCCACGTGACTCGAACCTCAGGCAGCAGGTGGACTTGTCGCTGTCGATAATGACCTGCGCAGAAAAAAACGTACACTTCATTAGATACGCGAGAGATGCAATCAAAGAGCTGCGTGAAGCATTCTGCTTGTACAAAGATAACGGGAGCATTTAATCAATGAGCCGCCAGCGACATTTGGCTGCACTATGTCCTAAAATACTCAATCTAGATGGAACATCTAAAGCCGGCGTTTGTGATCGGCTCGCTCTGGTCATGTGCCTTTCTGCTGTAGTGGCAGACTTGACATATTTTTTCCAAGTGAGGATAAGCGGTAAAGAAACTGGATGGATGGATGGATGGATGGACCTCGAAGCACCAATCTATTAGTTGGAGATTTTGAAAAGGTTAGACTCACAATTACACTTTTCAACAGTTTCATCTTTGTAATTTTGGACTTTAAAGGAACATTCACTTATGAGTCATATGAAGCGATATTGTCTAAACAGTGCACATTTGTCATTAGGTCAACATGGTATAATAGCATCCCACATGCTGTACCCATACTGTGTAATTCAACAAACACATGATTTATTATGTATTTACATGTCTGAGTTTAGGATTTGTGAAAAGAACAAATATGTGGTTATTTCCAAAATAATGATTTATGCTTTGAATCCACTTTTTTCGAGGGAACATCCAAGGGTCCCGTTGTTGTATATATTCAAAATTAAGAGGTAATAAATGTCATTAGTTGACGTAGTTATACTAATATTACATTTTCAACAGGCTAACTTGTAATTGTATCGAACTAGATTTCCAAAATAATCTTCCCAACACTGCTTGTATCGGGTCTACACAATAACATCGTGTCAAAACTCACCTGGTGATCTGGGTGTGAATTCAAAGCTCGGATCTCCAAGAAGTTAAACGTGGATTCAATCTGTCATCAAATATTTAGTTAGAGAAGATTCCTACTTGAACAGGAAATGGATATCGTTGTACCTTGGCCGGAATCTTGGGCGCCAGGAAGTAGAGACGCCACGTTGCCAGCACCTGAGGAGAAGGCAAAGCATATCGACGCGTTGTGGAAACATTTGCTGTCGGATCACAGCACCCAGGAAAAAAAGACACCAGGGAATTTGAACGGTTACGATGGGACGCAAGCGACGATCTGTACAATATACGAGCCAGTACGAATGAATTTCCTATCTCGCTTTCTTACCGTGTTCACGTATCGATCCGACTAAAAGCCCCACCGTGTTGGGGAGATGGCTTCATAGATTCAGGCGGGGGGGGGGGGGGGGGGGGGGGGGGAAAGATGGTTTGACGCACATTCTCGCAAAAGATGGACCATTAGCGATATGGCTTGTAAGAGCAAATGTCACAGTGGCTCATATAACTGCACAAAGCCGTCACAACCTTCCTACCACGTTTACATTAGCGCTTTCGCTTCCGCATTTGAGTCAGAAGATGTGTCGGGCTATTGTTAGTTCAACTGCAGCTGCTGCAAAATTTCAAGTCATAGAACCGATAATCGAGATACAAGCTTCATTTGTTCTGTGACTGCGTTGCACTTTATAAAAACAAATAGTATGAATGACATCATAAAATAGAATGTAAATTGACACTGTTTTTGTTTTTTTCATTAAATGGACATTGTGCTGCTCCTTCTGGCGTGTGCACCTTGGCCACCTGGTGGCAGTAAAATACAGTCATATGGATATACAGTACTTTATATGGAGACGGTCTCTGTTCCCAAGTAAGGCAGTAATGTTAGTTGTTCTTCACAGAGGATAAAGAATGTATGCCTGTGTGTATTTTTATCTGGATACCTGGGTACCTGTTGCTTAAAACATAACACTGCAACACAGATGCGATTCGTTATCTCGTCTATGGCCTTTCACATTACGTTTGAGCATTATGCTTGCGGACCTCATCCAGAACCAGAATCAGCTTTTTTGCCCAAGTATGTTACAAGACACAGTCTTTGGAGCCACTCTAGTATGACAACAAACAGCCTTCAACTTCAACTGAGAGTGGCAATAAACACTGCTTGCACGTCAAAACAAACAAACCCCCCCAAAAATAGGCTGAGCGTCGTTTCGAATTTGGCTCAGTGGCACCCCTCGAAATCTTGAAAACCAGTGTCATTTAGCTACATGTCGTGGGCAAGTTTATTATGAGTGCACCCATGCGGTAAAACGAACAGGAAGTCATGTTGGGCATTTTCAAGGGTCCTTCAAAGATGAACACATACTGTACGGCGTACGAGACAAAGCGGCAAACAGACATCCATTCTCATTCATGACGCCTGAGTGACAACGGAAAAAGTCAGGTAGCGTCTCGCAGAAAGCCAAAGAGGTTAGTTTTTGGCAGGTTGATGCTCTCCACCAGCAGCAGAGAGCACTGGCCTCTGCTACTCTTGCTTGCATCTTCTGCCCCGTCGCTCTCAATCATTCACTCTCAAGTCCCGGCTAAAACACTCCCTCGAGACCTAATACTCTCCTTGTTTTTCTTCCGTTACCGATGAAAAACCGGAACTGTATGCTTTCAGACAAATGCTACTTAACAAAACAACTCTGCAATTCAAACGCATTACTGTTATTATTATTTTTTTTAAATCCATATTGCGGCGAAATTGGACGACCCGCCATAAAACACGAGACACAAATAACTCAACGAGACCGAACGTCTTGCGGGTGATGAAGGTCCCTCCCTAAAGCCAGTTTCGCTTGACAACATGCAATTTGGTAGGCATACCAAATTCTGCCATTTTACGGTTATTTTGGCCATTGCCAGGTGTCCTTTAGAGATGAACTTGATTGCGACCAAATTCAACCATGTATACTAGACACACGGGTGACACTAAATGGCGAGAAATGTTAGCTTTCATCAGTTCTCATGGGTGGAGCATGGAGTTGAAGTTGAAGTTGACTCACCATAAAACATGAAACCCTACTAACTAAACAAAGGTAGCTCCTTGAAGCCAGTTTCACTTAGCAACATAACATTTTGTAGCCAGGTCTATCATGAGTCAGCTCGCCAACAAAAGCCATGCCTGAAAACGCACGGGAAGTCTGCCAGTTTCGGGTCATGTTGGCCATTTACAGGGGTCTTTGAAAGATCAAACGTCCTGGAGCTTTTGTCTGATTTGGACCAAATTTAAACGCTACGCATAGCCTAGTAGATAGAGGCATTGCAAAATGATGATGATGAATTCAACACAATTTCTTCTGTGCTTTGTGTACTCAAGTCCTCCATGTTCGTGTTTTCTGTGTGTTTCAGATCAATTGTCAGTCACGTTGAAAATGTGGAGGCTTGACACTTTGCTTGGGAGCCACCACCGGGCGGCCTCTTATTTGGCGAGCGAGGAGTCGGAGGTGAAGTGCTTCGAAGCATACACGGACGGGAGAAGGACGCTCGATAGACAGTAGACCGAGTCGATAAAGCTCGATTGTATCACATTACGGTAATGAGTCGGCAGTCGGAGGCCGAGTTAAGAGTGTAGGGATGTGAAGCGCGCTGACGCGGCAGGAGGGACATCATTACGACCAGTGCTGCCAAAACAGACCTCTTCCGAACTCTTCAATCGTCCGCAGTCTTTCATGTGTCGGAGCGCAAAGCACAGATTGTAACCTGCGGTACTATTTGACTCATCGGACTTCGCGCTCCCATCCACCCACTCGATGTTCCTGTTGATTATGAACATGACACTGAAGTGCATTTAAAAATCCCTAAGCCAGCATGACTGATCAAAGTCAGATCTCGCTCTAAAGTCTACTACGTAGGGGCCCAGCAGGGGCGACAAGAAATGGGCTTCACCTTCTAAAGAGGATGTGGTAAATGAGAGGTCCATTGGAGGGAAATTATTGGAAGGATTTTTTTTTTTTAGACATATCAAAGTGTGTCAAAATCAAAGGCTGCACACGGACTCTTTAACTGCCTGCTTTTGCCACACGATGAATCATTAATACATCCAGGGAGCAGCAGGATCTGCCGAAAGCCAGAACCGCTCAGCCTAGGATGAAAGCTTATTGGCCTATCGGGTGTTAGCAAGAAGGGCAACTGGGGCCACCGTAAGGTTTGAAGTCATAAAACCAAAAGCGACTGAACACTGTACAAATCTTGATCGAAATCCTACGCATAAGTCAAGGCTGCGGCTCATGCAAAGCCACCGCCTTCATCCTTTCTATCCAGTCCAAGTTCATAGCGGGTGAGCTGATTGCCCCAGATTGAATCTATCTCCATAAACTGGCACTGCTTCACTCTGGCAACCAAAAAAAGAGATCTTGTATCTCGCCCCATATTCTCAGATGAAAGTGCCCTGAAATCAAACGGCGTGGACTGCTCAGCCCCCTTGCTGCCTCCACGGTGGCACCCGAGGAACCCACTACTCTTTCTGCAGCGTTAGTGTGGTTAGCAAAATACTTGAGATAATAATTGCGAATACTTGGGACCTTCGTTCTCCTTCTTCTGACAAATTTTGCTCCATGTTGCGTGGATTTTGGAGTTTGGGATGGAAAAGTGAGTGCCTCAAAACTACTACCGGTACTAGCGAAGCCTTCAAACTTACCAGAATCCGGTCCTCTGTTTTACCACTCTTGGTATCAAGCTTAATTCCACAGATGAACTTGATGGATGATTTCTCGATGATCTTCCTGATACTGTCTGTGGATGAAAGATACAAGATGTTATGAATGTCATCATTGCCTTGAACTGTTTAGCATATATGTCGTCCTTATGTTGAGCAACATGCTACAATGTGTTTGTAATTATTAGGTGGAACTTAACCTGATGTGATATTTTCTTTACAGTATTTTCCACTTAATAATTTTTTTCCCCCATTTTCACATTACTACAATGTTTTTTTTTTCCAGCCGTGACCCGGCAGTATTCATGTTTGGCAACGTGTCAGCTGCATGTGCCACTTGCACCGATCCTCACACTAATTAACAAATGTATTGCGGTGGCTTGTCGATGAAGTGCTGCCTCCATGAGTGAAAATACAATCCCCGTTTTTTTACTTTATCATGATGATGCTTATCCTTATCGGGGCTCGTTTGTTCTTCGCAGTTCATATTCACTTTTGTAGACTGTGGGCTCAACAAGTAGTTCACATTGGCACACCCCGCAGTAGAGTGGGGCGGGGTGAGCGGTGGCTAATTCATTCGTATGTCACGGGAGCACCCCCTCAAAACAGGCTCATTTCCATTGAGGCTCAAAACCAACTTTTTTTTTCAAAATGGCGGCACGTGTTATTCAACCCGTGGCTCACACGACAAGACAGACATTTGAGTTTGAGCACATACAGTATATCCTGCTTGTTATATACCCACAATTATTTGCATTCCAACATATTACAGTAGCCTGAAGAACACAAAATGCATAACACTTGGGAATTTAAAGAATCGCACTGAGCTGTTCTCTAAATTGTGACATCCAGGGAAGACGCATTTTTCCGGTTGTAGGCATCGCTAGTTAACTAACAAGTAATTAAAAAACGAAATTACTTGCAATTCCGCCGGACAACCGCTGACATTTATTCACGTGCACAAACCAGTGTTTACCGAAGCTTTAAAGCATGATTCGACAGAATGCCGGCATGTTTACGTACAACCGTTAGCGCTAGAATGAGCTTGCTAGGCTACATAATGTTTTGTTGCCTGCTTCCGAGCAGTATCATATTAGAAATGCGTAGCCATACCTCAAGCAATCCTTGGGTGAACGTCCTCTCCCGAGCAACGGTTACGATCACCGCACATTTCTCCTCATTCTGTTCTACCCTTTCACACATAATACATTGGCGCGGCACATCGTTGTTGTCGGCACCATCGTAACGACTGCATCCAGTCGCGTCGACCGGTGACATATTTTCTGCTTCCGCCTTTCCGACAGTGTTTGAGTTGACAAGATAAAGCCCGCTGATTGTAAAAGACGGGATGCGGTGGTATCGGAATACATGTCGTGTAGTCTTGCCACTGTTCGTCCGAGATCAGCAAGGTTTTATGCCAATAGTCCGACATAGACCAAATTCGTCTTGCAGTCTGATCCAGGCATAAGAAACAAATATCTGAATTGACTTCACAGGGTCTTTAAACTGTCAGAGAGGTGGAGCCTATCCCAGCTGACTTCGGAGCAAGAGGCGGAGCACACCGCCAACAGGTCGCCAGCCGAACAATTGCTGACAACGATGTTCAACTGACAGCGACGAGGCCCACAAGGGTCTTCAGATGACCTTGTGCTACAGGATGTCCCAGCCCCAGCCCCGACCCAACCCACTCTGGAGGAGCCAGGAGGCTGATTTGAATGAAGTGATGCTTGATTCAATCATCAGAGTGCAACTCGAGGAGCCATTAGGAGTCATTAACAGCATCAGCACCAAATAGCGTGTATTTGTGCTCATAAGCACACAACAAAATGTGAAAAGAGCGCAGAAATAGCAGACAATTAGAACACTTGGCCTTGCTCATGTATTACTGCTGACAAGATGCATTGAACATCTGCCTTCGAGCACCCCCTCCCTCCGTTTTCACACACTGGATGGCAGGGGGGGAAAAGACACTTAAATGCTTGTAATCAGCTGGAAATGTCATAAATGGCCTCCACAGTAATTGAACAAACCTGCTTTTTTAACCACATTTCCATCCCATGCAGAGGTTCTTCACAATCAAACCTGCACGTTATCATACGCACCACGTTTTGCCCTGCATGCATCTGCACATGCATGCGTAAAAAAAAAAAGATGTCACGCGTAACAAACTGCATGTGTTGAGAGGAGAGGACGAAGCCTGGTTCGAGGCTAAGAAGGAGGAGGAGGAGGAGGGGGATCATTTGGGAAGCAGAACCACAAGGAGACCCACCTGTGATGTCCTTGTTCACACTCGCGAAGCCGAAAACGGTGATCTCTTTCGCGGCCATGGTTGCAGCGGCTGGCCGCCCCCCCACCGCCCCCACCGTCCCACCCCCCCGGAACTCCGTCTTCTCCTTGTTTTTCTTCTTTCTCTGATGGCCGACCTCTTGTTATTCTCCCTCAAAAACAATGGTCGCTCTCGCAGGCATTCCTGCAGCGCGTCCGAGCTTCCCGGAAGAAAACGTATGGATTGCTGGGAGGATGGATGTGAAGGGAGGGAGGGAGGGAGGGAGGGATGGATGGGGATGGATGGAGGGAGAGAGGGATGTGGGGGTTGAGTAAACGAGGGAGGGGTTACCTGCGGGAGATTAGGAGATTTAAATGTGACTTCATGACAAGAATTACAACAAATAATAATTCAATTACATTTCAAAATTCTATATATTCTGTGTATTTCTTGGAATCACTTATTATTCATGTTGATGAATTTCATTTTTTCATCCATCCACCCATCATCTGTATTTCAAACAAGCTGTGATTGATAGCCAAACAGCTACAATGGAGTTTGCTATTGTTCATTTTTCTAAAAAATGTGAAATAATGAGACTTTATTCAATTATACAACAATTATTTAAAATTCCAGTATAAGTGAAAATAAAAAGTTTTGTGTTGTGTCATGCTTTATTAGATTGTTTATTTATTTATTTTTGTACCTTTGGAGTGACCCTGGATTGACCCAGTATTGTATCCTCTTTGTCCATATTTGGCTAAGACCACCCCCTTTCCTCTGATTGGTTGCCTCCGTGTAGAAGACCCACTTGCGAGAGCACATGTGTTCGTTGTTGACAGCACTGGCACTGGAGCGGAGAGGTAGGCGGAGATCTTCGCCGGTGACGTAGATAAGCTTGAGCAATTCCACAGACCCGATTTCACGCCCTTCGGCAGAAAAACATCTGGAATTCAGGAATGCGTGGACCATTTTATTTCATATTTCATGTTGATTGTAGCACCGTAGGGAGAACATTACATCCCAAACACTAAAAACAGTTGGTTTGTCAAAATACGGGATCTTTAATTAATGCCCGATGCTAACTGTTATTTACGAGCTGCTATGAAAAAAAGCCAAAGTTCAGTTATTATTAGTCAACGATCAATGACGATCGTAAAAGCATTAAACAATAATAAGATTAGGTTTGAGTGTCAGAGCTAATGTACAGTAGCTAATTGCTTATAAGGTCTAGGAGATGCTTAAGTGTAGCTACAATGCTAAGGTTAGCAAGCAGCTAGTCGCTAAAAACACTGTGGTTTAAGTGTGTTCTTTTTGTTGACTGTAAAGTGAGTGGAAAATAATCTAGCGTTAAAACCTGTTGTACATGTAAAATTGTTATTAATGGTATAGAATATGTGAGTTAAAAATACTGTAGTCAAGTTGATGGCAATGCTACCTTATTTACAAGGTGCTATGAAAGAAAGTCCAATATATATGAATCAATATATGCTCATATAGGCATAAATGCACACTAATTAATGCGACTTTTTAGACATGGAAACAGAAACTATATGGTGGCCCATGAGGGTTAAAAACCCAAAAAGTGTCACAATACAGGACTGGTAGACTCTAGGAGGACACCTGTTCTATTTGTGAATGTGACCAAAGAAAGTTAAAGCAATAATCACTAACAGGACAAACATTTAGGATGTCTGCCTCACAGTTACTCTGGCTTCCTCCCACATTTCCGACATGTGTATGTTCGGTTCATTGAACAATCTAACTCTTCTTGTATATTGTTTTTTACATTTTTTTTTAAAAAGGATTTTAGGGGATCTTTAGCCACACACCTCCCTGCCCTGTGATTTTTTTTTCTCCTTATCTGACGTGCTGCCCGTTTACTGTTTGTCACAGGAAGGAAACGTCTCCACCAAGATGAGCATCTCTATCTGCTGTGACTGTCCACTCGTGCTGCTATTTGCAGTACCTCAGAACTCCCAGAATTTCAACATGTGAAAATGACAAAAAAAAACTTTATTTTTTATTTTTTCATTATCGAATACAAATTTCCTAAATATATCTTCGATCTAAATATATGCTTTTTGGTTGTGGGGAAACATCCCAAAGCGTGGCGCAGAATGAACATCGTCCTCATCTCTTCATCGTTGGGTAAGTTAATAAATGCAAATTCAGCTTTTTTATACATATGTCCTTCATTGTATTCTGATTAAACTGCATGGCTTCTCTATTTTTTTACAATTATTTTGTTTTCCTGTCATGGATTCAGTGTCATTACAGTATTTCTCAATTGCTAAAACACAAAACCCTTATTGTTCGAACAAAATCCTCAGTGGCCCCAACCCACTTATTGAATTGATCATTCTTTTCGTAGAAACCTGAAGCACTTTTCACCTAGTTAGACCCAACTTGCCAACATACACCTACTAAAACACATTTTTCACTCTAATGCAGCAAAAGTGAAACTCAAGTAAAGTAAAGGTGTCTCGACTTAAAATTGATCACACTTGCGGCTAACGATGTGAAGAAACCAAGATAAGAAAGTTCCGTGAGCCCTGGTTTTTGAAGTTTGACTATGGATAGGCACAATCGTAGAGACAGCGTAAGAGTACGAGGTGGTCGAGGAGAAAGAGAAGAGAGAGTCGGTACAATAATAGAGAAAGGACAATTATGTATTTCAGATGAAATATGGACAACTTTCCTAGACCGTGTTTTTTTCCCCATAGTTTGACAATGAGGGAAGCGGGAATGCTGTGAGTGTAGCCCAACCTAAGCAGATTCACTGTGTCCGCCATAGTCCGAAGATTCAGAGACGTGAACAAGTAGGCCTACTTGCTTTTTTCACTATGTACATGTCGACAGTAGAGTAGGAGAGGTGTACAAAAAAACCTGCATGTGTGTACGTGGATATATGTGTGTGTGTGTGTGTGTGTGTGTGTGAAAGAGAGGAACTCTACATGCACATTCCTGGCGTTCCCATGGGGACAACTATTCCGAGTAAAAGATCCATTAAGGAGTCAGAGGCTGTCATGTGTCATTTGTGTTAAAGTTCAAAATTAAAAAAGTACCAAAAAAAGTTAAAGTTCAAATATTGTAGTGGCATTGGCAGATAACTAGCAATTGCTCAGTGACTGCTGTTCTCAATGTCTTTCTGCCTCCAAAGTTTTGTCCTCTGTCAATTGACCGTCTGTTGTCGTACTCGAGCGGAGACAAATTCCTTGTGTGGTTTTTGGGACATACTTGGCAAATAAAGATGCTTCTGATTCGGATTCGGATTCGGATTAAAGGCTCACAAGGATCATAACTGTGTGTGTGTGTGTGTGTGTGTGCGTGTGAGACTGACAACATATGGGAATTCACCATTACATTTATTTGTGGGTTATTTTCCAATATTTTGTTATTTTTAGCTCATTGAAATTACAAAGTATTGAGCGATTCTTTTGTTTTGTGTGCTTTATTACCTTATTTGGTTTTGGGTGACCCACCAGTCGAGGGCTTTCCTGTTCATACATTTGACTTTCGATTAAGAGAGCATATTGTGCACTATTGGTTTTAAGAAGAAGACAGTGTTTTTGAGTGTCCGTGTGTAAAACAAGTTTCCTTTATTTCAGGTTTGGCAGCATTTGTACTCCTTGTCGCAGCTTCTAAAGGTAAGCACAATAACAACTAGAAATTCCCTCAAAAGTGTCATGAAACAAGCAGAAAATACTAACTGGTTATCCCAATAAAAGAAATAAATACAGGCATATATTGTTGGTTAAAATATCACAATACAGCAATGATTGGTGGTGGACGAGAGGGTAGACTTGGGGCGGGGGAACGGGTCCTGACTGTTGTTTGTGCCTACAGGGGGCGCTGGAAAGCGCTCCCGCTGGGGTCTCCGTCGTTCTGCTGGGCCACTTCAAATCATGTTTGTGGGTTTTACAATAATTAAAAATAGCACTCAATAATATTGTACTTTATAAATAAAAAAAAAAGGTAGTATTTAAATTAAATGTTAAGAATGAAACAGTTTCTGCAAGATTAAAAGCAGCAATCCACTTCATTATATGCCACACTTGGACACCAGGAGGCAGTATTACACAGTACAGTCATACAGAAACAAACTTCTTCAAAAGGCCTTTTCACATGACACTTAGCACCTGACAGCACGCCGTCAATGAACCCATTCATTGTGTATGTGCTGCGGGGGCGCGAAGGCGGAACGTGCAAGGTGGGCGAAATCGGCCGAATCATAGCTGTTGGGTGAGTTCAAAATGTTTTCGGGGGACTAGCAGAACAAGAAAAGTACATTGAGCTGGAATCTTTCCACAGGAATCTATGGGCATCTATGATCATTTATGGTAACTTAAATTCCAATTGCAAAGTGGTTTATGACTGGGAACCTCAGCTTTGTGTGCTGGGGCAGGGTGAGCATCCATCATCATCCATCCAGCAGCCTTAAGGACATTATTCAGCAGTCTTTATGTCTAATGAGCAACGACCTAACTTGATTAAAGGACTAGTCGCAAATAAAACAAAGTCCAAATATTTGTTTCATTCAAGTGGGAATTTTGCTGCTTGAAATATGTCCGAAATTCCCAGCACACCATTAGATACACAATAGCATGAAGTGTGAAGGATCTCTCAGCATTTGTCATTAAAATACAAACTTCCAACCCAGAGGATTCAAAGGTCAGCGTGAGCGTGTGGCCACCAGGGACGGAGGTCTTCCTCGGGGAATGCGTGCTGCTGCGGTGCGCTGTGGAGTCCGACGCCACGTTGGCGTGGAACTACCGCTTTTTCCAGAACCAGCCCCGCGCCACCCAGATGACGCAAAAACCCCGACATCTGCTTTCTGGCGGCACCTACTCCATCACCGCTGTGACAAGGGAGGACGCCGGCAGGTACTGGTGCCAGGCCGAGCGCTCCGACAGCAACGCCACCGTGGCGCTCTTTAGCAGGCCCGTCGCGCTGAATGTCTCAGGTGAGTAAAAGTTTGTCGTTTGGTAAAAGTCACGGTGCTCCTCCACCTTGGCGGGTACTGTTTCGCTAGCTGCTACAGCTAGCTAGCTGTTCATTTGGTGACACCTTAAAATCTTCCACTCTGGGAGATCTCTTTGATAATCGATCAAGGGCGGGCACAGTTTTGTGCTGGGGCCTCACTAGATGGCCAGGGTCATTTGTAGATGAGGTAAAAAATGTTTTGATGTAAAATGTCCGCCCCTCCATTTTCTACAGGGCTTGTCCTCATTTTGGTGGCAGGTGAAGCCTACCCCTGCTTATTTTGGGCGAAAAAAGTCACTTATTCGTCATACCGTGTCTGTTTGTTGTTTGTGTGTGTATTTGTGTGCGTGTGTGTGTGCCTCAGAACTGCCCCCACCCCCGCTGACTCTGACTCCAAGCGCCAGGCACATGTTCGTAGGCGAGACCTTCACCTTGCAGTGCCCTGAGACCCTGACTAACTCCTCTGCTTGGGTCCTGAGGCAAACTTGGACCGGCCACTTAATGAGGACCGCTGACTCCAAGACCAGTGCATGTTCAACACGAGGCAGTGTTGTCAGTCCAGGCGGATCTAGCACCTGTGTCGTCTCTGCTGCAAGGGGACACAGCGGACTGTACTGGTGCGAGGGTCCTGAAGGCCGCAGCAACGCGGTCCACATTACCGTCACCTGTGAGTCTTCAGAAGGATGTAAAAACACAGTGCGTTGTCATTTTTCTGACATGTCTTTGTCCCAAAGCCGGTCCGGTCATCATGAGGACCCCCGCCTTCTCCGTACCGCACGGGAGCAACGTGGTCTTAGCGTGTCGCTTCCGGAAAGGCAACCACACAAGAAGCACTTTCTTCCGAAACGGCGTGGAAACGTCCACAAACAGTTCTCGCGGTCCAGGCACAGAACTAAAACTAACCATCGAGAACGTGACCGATGCGCACGAAGGCTTCTACAAGTGCGCGTCACAGGACGGAAAGCTGGAAAGCCCACAGAGCTGGTTATCAGTAAGAAGTAAGACATCGACGTCACTGTTGGCTTTTCTCTCCTTTCAGACGTTCAATGGTGACGTTTTCTACTGTTTTTAGGCAACTTATTGTCCGCAGATGCGTCAGCTGGCTCCAGTTCTGGTAAACTCATCTCACAAATCCTGTTTTGTAAGATAGGGTTGAGAATATGGCATTCATATAAAATCTCCCCATTTTGTTTCGTCGCCAAAACCCAATTTCCCATTTTACTCGATTTTGCTCATTTCAGTTATAGAAAAAAAGCAAATCAAAAAGTGATCTCTCTGTTGCCTTTTACCTTCCTTAGATTTGCTTTATTTCTCCTGAAACCAAATCCCCCCCCCCCCCCCCCCCCCCAAAATAATAAAAATTTCACATATTTATTAATGTGAAAATAAATATTTCCTCTTGGGGGGGGAATCCCTTTTGTTATAACATGGACTGTGTGCAAACAGGATCCTTAATAAATGTCAATCATTCAACAATGAAATATATTAAATGAGTCATCATGCCGCATGGCATGTCGAGCTCTGTAAAATACAGTGTTTGCGTTTTGGAAGCACAATAGGTATAATGTCTTGCACTGTAATATGGAAACAATGTGAACATGATTGCCCTCATATTGTGCCTTTCTTAGCAGGAATTCAAACCACCAGTCACTTAAATAAAGCAACAATGTTCCTCATTTCGGGAACAGTTAACAAGTTCAACTCTGACGCAGCAATGTTATTAGTGGAAGAAGTGCCCGTCAGCGGAGAAGTACGGACAAATAAACATGAATTCATCAGTAAAATGGATTTCTAGGATAGCGGATGCAATCAATTTGGAAAATTGCACATATTCTCAAAGGTGGTTGGGTGTATTTTCTGGACTAAATGTCACTCCAGTACAGATATGACTGGTTCTTTTAACAGGTTCCTGGATTTGGGTTGTTGTTTCATGCGTTCTTATGATCCTCATCCCGCTTGCTATCTTGCTAATTCATCACTTCAGGTCGGTGGCATCTTTAAAACATGATCTCTTTCTGTTACTATACAGGAGGTCCTCGGTTTACGACGGCGTTCCGTTCTTACGGTGGCAAATTTGTACGCAAGTCGGAATACGCCGTAGCCTGTCACTAAGCTAAGCTAACGCAACTTTAAAGTCATAATCGTAGTAAGTCTTCGTTTGCGTGATGTGTGTGCAAGATGAAACTAGTTGCAGATGCCGTGCACTAAGACGGTCGACGGCATTGGTCAGAATAGAGTTCCGAACTTCGTGATCATCATCTTCCATCCCATTACAGTAAATACTGGTATGAAAAAAAGCACATCTAGGACTTCATGATCAAACAATCAAATGAAAAACTGTGTGCCTTCTTGTGCCACATGACCACGTATTATTCCGCCGCTGCGCAAACTAGTTCACTGTGCTCCGTCCGTAGCCTAGACCGTCATAAACCGCGGACCCCCTTTAGCGTGCGTCTACATACAACGGTCAGTTCTTGTCAGGGCTCTCGCTGATCCTTTTAACGATTCCTGCGAAGGTACAAGATGTTTTACAGCCGAAGCTGTTGGACAGTTTCTGGCGAGGGAACTCCCGCAGCCGTGCTTCCTGCCACCAAGCAGGACGTGACGGAGGTCCAGTGGGATCTTTCCTGGATGGAGATGTCCAACCTGCTGTATCCGAGCACATGAAGGTTTCCACTCGCCTCTATTGTGGATGTGAGGCTAAGCAATTGATACATAGCACAGTACAGTACAGAATACTGTCGTATTACTCTCTTTGATTAGTCTCTAAATGTGTTTCCACATGCAGCTGCACGCGTAATGACAATTGAATTGCACTAATTTGACTAACAGGCTCACAATATTGGCCGAATTCGTCGAGTGGAATTTTTCCACCAAACACATTTATTCCAAAATTATGATTGAAATGGCGTAATGTCATTTGGACTACTACTATTGGGACTTTTGTGGTGGACTGTTTTTATTTTGTCATGCTTACCTCTTGGATTTGTGTTTTTCTTTCTTGTCGCAGTTTCCTTTCCACCATCTCTCGATTTACATGAAATGTTGTTTTTTCTTTGTATTGTCCTTGCCCTATTGTGTGTGTGTGTTTTTTTCCCCCCTGCCAACCTTATGATTTGAGTGCTTTTTAATGTACAATAAAGTTGTCTGCAATCACAGCTTCTTCATTTCCACTGAGATCCACCCATGTATTATACACGGAGACGCCCCAACATAGTAAAAGTCTGGGATCAATATCCAAAAGTCATTGAATGCTGGGATTTCCGTTTTTTCACCGGGGCACACACAGTCCAATACACTCCGATTCCAGAGATAGGTTGTCCAGTGCAACATCCGTGGACAGTCATCGATCAAAATCAAGCTTGGTGAATCTCTCTTCTAGCTAAGTAAAAACCCACTTCAGCCTGAACCTCAACCCTGGACTCGATCCAAAAAGTGTCAGCGCAAGAACACATAACTGCAATTAATCAGAATCAGAATCCGAATCAGAATCATCTTTATTTGCCAAGTATGTCCAAAACACACAAGGAATTTATTTGTCTCCGGTAGTTTGCAGCCGCTCTAGTACAACAGACAGTCAATTTACAGAACACTTTGGAGACAGAAAGACATTGACAAAAAACAAAAAACAATTGTGCAAAAAGATGCGAGTCCTCTAGCACTTAGAGCAGTTCCAATGACTAATATCGCAATAGACCGGTGCAATGACCATTGTGCAAAGGGCGCTGAGACTTCAAGGAGTGTGTGTGGTTTAAAGTGACGAGTAGTGCGATCATCTGGGACAATGGTTGTGCAAATGTTACGGATACTCCTCAATCAGTGTGCAAATGGAGCAGATGCTACTCTGGCATGAGTGGCCAGTATATGCAAATAGTGCAGCATGGCGAGACAACTACAGTGAGTGCACGGTGAGTAATACATCATTGGCCCCACAGAAATGTGACAACGAACTCAAGTCCAAAAATTGCCAGCTTGTTGTAATGGAATTATAGGTTAGCTGTTTAAGAAGTCGATTGCAAGAGGGAAGAAGCTGTTGGAATGTCTACTAGTTCTAGTTTGCATTGATCGGTAGCGCCTACCCGAGGGAAGGAGCTGGAAGAATATTTCTTGAAATTCCCATAAGCACTTGATCAGTAATAGCGCATTGCTGAAAAACAGATTAGGTAAGGAGCGGTTTCTGTATCAAGGAAATGGCCTTTAAAACCAGTCAGACAGCTTAGCCACACCTGCAAACATTGTTGTCACTTAAGTATGGGAAAACATACTCTGTATTTATCGCTCAATCTTAGCACTGCGTGCATGGAGATGCAGACCTTTTAGGTCGGTCTAATAAGTTCCACTTGCTTTCATACCACAGCTTTCCGAATGGTTCCTGGCCAAGGCAAGAGAGTTCTGGAAAACAATAATCGACGTGGACCTCAGTAGAGTCCTGGGGGTTGGTTTACCTGTTCATTTGGACGAGACGTAAGGGAGAATGGCACACGAGGAGGGTGAGTTTATTCCTATACCTGTAAATTCGACACATGAACTTGTCAACAAGGTGCATGTACATTAGGGTAATCCAAAAATGTATGAAAAGGCGAAGACGTTTGAACACCTAAGCTCCACAAGGCTTATTTTCTTTCCTTTTGCCAAGTAGAATATACTGTAAAAATGTGCAAATTAGCCGTGCAAGCTGCACTGCCAGAATCAGAATCATCTTTATTGGCCAAGTATGTCCAAAAAACACACAAGGAATTTGTCTCCGGTCGAGTACGACAACAGACAGAGAACACTTTGGAGACAGAAAGACATTGACAAAAAAACAGTCACTGAGCAATAAGGGGTTCATAGTTTTCTGGTGATGCCAGTGCAATTTTTTGTGAGCAAAACGGCTTGCCCAAAGTTTTTTGGATGTCTTTCTTGTATATGCTCACTTCCTGCATGAAGCTCCTCGTCCCTACAAAGCACCAAGGAACAATTTGCAGTTTCTTCAAAGAGTTGAAAAAAATAAATCCCATGTTTGCTTTGTTTTTCTAAGTTTTTTTGTTTTTTTTTTGGGTGGAGCAGGGTGTAACCATTCAAACTGATACTGCATACAAACCAGTAAGACCGGAAGAGGAAGAACTGTTGATTACCGTCAGCACTTCGTATGCTTCAACAATGAGTCTCCTCAGTTCCCAAACGTTTATTGAATGTTGTTCAAAGAAACGGTGATGGAACACAGTGCTAAACACGACCCTGTCCCAGCTTTTTTGGAACGTGTTGCAGCCAGAAAATTCAAAGTTCATGATTATTTGCTCAAAACAATCAAGTTGATCAGTTTGAACATTCAATATCTTGTCTTTGTAGTGTATTCAATTAAATATAGGTCGAACACGATTGGCAAATCATTGTATTCTGTTTTTATATTTAACACAATGCCCCAACTTCATTGGAATTGGGGTTCTAAATTTCGTTTTGTTGATGACACAAAGTTGGCACCATGTAACTGGAAGAGTGGCATTCAGTGGTTATAATTAGCAGTTTGGGTTCCAACCGAAGCCTTGGGTATTTACAGTAATTGTGGTGAGTTCGCGTGGCACGGTGACCGACCGGTTAGAGCGTCAGCCTCACAGCTCTGAGGACCGGGGTTCAATCCCCGGCCCCGCCTGTGTGGAGTTTGCATGTTCTCCCCGTGCCTGCGTGGGTTTTCTCCGGGCACTCCGCTTTCCTCCCGCATCCCAAAAAACATGCATGAATTGGAGACTAAATTGCCCGTAGGCATGACTGTAAGTGTGAATGGTTGTTTGTTCCTATGTGCCCTGCAATTGGCTGGCAACCAGTTCAGGAGGGCGTACCCCGCCTCCTGCCCGGTGATAGCTGGGATAGGCTCCGGCATGCCCGCGACCCGCGTGAGGAGAAGCGGCTCAGAAAATGGATGGATGGATGTTGTGAGTTCTTAAACCTTTGGTTTTTGCGATAATACAGTCGATCTACATTTGTATTGCTCAACTTTTGTACTCTTAATCATTCTTAAGTAATGTAATTAATTTGAATAATGGAAAATAATCAAAATAATAATACGTCATTGAAACAAATATTAAACTCACCCAGATTACATTAAATAGATAGCTAGATGGATAGATACAGTAGATAGATAGATAGATAGATAGATAGATCGATAGATCCAAACCCCAATACAAATGAAGTTGAGACAAAAACAGAATAGATTGATTTGCAAATCCTTTTCAACCAATAATCGGTTGAATTCTGTACACTACAAAGACAAGATATCGAGTGTTCAAACTGATGAACGTTATTGGTTTTGTGCAACTATTATGTCATTTTGAATTTGATGCCTGCAACACATTTAAAAAAAGCAGAGACAGGAGCAACAATAGACTGGGAAAGTTGAGGAATGCTTTAAAAAAAACACCTGTTTGGAAAATTCCACAGGAGAACAACATCTTAACTGGAAACAGGTGAGGGTCATGAAAAGGAGCATCCCCGAAAGGTTCAGTTGTTCACAAGCAAAGATGAGGCGAAGTTCACCACTTTGTGACCAACTCCGTGAGCAAATAGTCCAACAGTTGAAAAACAATGTTTCTCAAAGTACAATTGCAAGAAATGTAGGGATTTCTTCATGTATCCATGATAACATGAAAAGATTCAAAGAATCTGGAGAAATCTCCACACATAAGCACCCAGGCTGAAAACCAACATTGAGTGCCCGTTACCTTTGATCCTTCAGGCGGCACTGCATTAAAAATCAGCACCATTTTGTAAAAGATACTGCCACGCAAGCGCAGGAACACTTCAGAAAACCATTGTCAGTTAACACAGTTGTTGCTTCATCAACAAATGCAAGTTAAAACAGTACCATGCAAAGCGAAAGCCGTATATCAACAACACTCAGAAACGCTGCCAGCTTCTCTGAGCTCATCTAAGATGGTCTAACGCAAAGTAGAAACGTGCTATTGTCTTACGAGTCCACATTTCAAATTGCCTTTGAAAATCATGGCCATCATGTCCTCCGGGCCAAAGAAGAAAAGGACATCGCAAAGGTCAAAAGCCAGGATCTGTGATGGTATGCAGGTGTTACTGCCCATTAATGCTGAAAGGTACATACAGGTTTTGGAGCAACATATGCTGCCATCCAAGCAATGTATTTTTCAGGGATGTCCCAACTTATTTCAGAAAGACAGCGCCATGCGACAGTCTGTATGTGTTACAGCAGTCCAGATCTGTCTCCAATAGAAAATGTGTGGCACATTATGAAGAGCAAAATATGACAACGGAGACCACGGACTATTGTGCAACTGAAGTTGTACATCAAGCAAGAATGGGAAAGAATTTCACCTACAAAGCTTCAACCAATAGTGTCCCCGGTTCCCAAATGGTTATTGGGTGTTTTTAAAAGGCAAGATGATTTAACACAGTGGTAAATATGCCCCTGTCCCAGCTTTTTTGGAATGTATTGCATCCATCAAATTGAAAATTAGAGAATATTTGCCCCCAAAAAAACAATGTTTATCAGTTTCAACATTAAATATCTTGTTTTTGTAGTGTATTCAATTGAATGTAAGTTGAAACAGATTTGAAAATGATTGTATTCTATTTTTATTTACTTTTTACACAATATCCCAATTTGGGTGTTGTAGATAGATGGATATATAGATACTTTATTAACCCATCAGGGAAATTAAATAGGTGTTTACATTAGAGACGGACGGTCTCAGCTTTCTATTATAACTATGCTTTTATAACGCTGCTTCCTTGTCTGACAATTATCAAATAAAGTCATTTTGCTTTGCAGAGATAAAAGAGATGCCGGAGAGAAGGCTGGTGCTGATCGGTGGTAGACGGGATGGTAAAAGCTACTCGGCCAACACGATACTGGGAGAAGAACGGTTCGAATCCGGCCGGACTCGAACAGCTCAATCCGAAGTGAGACATGGAATAGTGGGGGGCCGGAACCTGGTGGTGGTTGACACTCCGGGATGGAAGAGCTCTCCCTCCCTCAGCGAGATCCCAGAAAGAGACAAGCAACAATTTAAGCTCTACGCATCCAAGTGTCCACCTGGACCGCATGCTTTCATCCTTGTCATCCCCACGGATTCTAGGTTCTCCTTCAAGCAGAGGAAGATAGTGCAGGAATACATGAAGCTACTGGGTTTTCAGGCGTGGAGATACACTATGGTGCTGTTCACCTATGGGGACTACCTGGGCAAGAAGACGATTGAGCAGCACATTGAGCGTGAGGGTGAAGCGCTCACCTGGCTGATAGAAAAGTGCCAGAACAGGTATCACGTGCTCAACAACAAGGACAAGAACAATTCATCTCAGGTTACTCAGCTGATGGAGAAGATTGACGAAATGGTCGATGACAACGATAACAGATTCTACGTGCTGGACAATCACACATTCCACAACATCAAGAAAAAGCAAGAAGAAGTGGCTCAAAAGGCCGAAGAGCGATCGAGGCGGGCCTTGGAACAAAGAGAGCAAATGAAAATGATTGTTTCAGGTAAGTAAAGCACAAGTAAAAAAACACTGTCTACCTTCTTTTACCTTGTTCGAGAGAATAGCACAGCTTATTTAGCAGATAACTTGATTAGCTTTTCTTTGCTAGGTTTGATAGAACACAGTTTACTACCTTGTATAAGAACCTTACTAACCACTAATCCAAACTACACTTCCACTTACCAAATGAACATTGAACTCATTTAGTAGCTCATCAGTAGCATGGTCATTTATAACCATAGGTATGGTGTTCTTCAAGTCAGAGTCTTGACGACGACAACCTCTTGTTTTTTTTCTGACAAAATTAGAAATGGAACCCATCCAGCAACTTCGTATTATTCTCCTGGGCAGCCGCTTTGTCGGGAAAACCTCCGTAGGGAACACCATCTTGGGAATCAAAGAAAACGACGAAGGAACAACAACGCTCTCACAGGTCCTGCGGGGCTCAGTGGGCAGGACCGACATTACAATTGTGGACACTCCAGGTTGGCGGAAAGGCTTCCCCGCGTGCGACACGACAGAAATGATCAAGGACGAGGTGCTGCAAAGCATGTTCAAGTGCCTCCCGGGCCCCCACGTTTTCTTGCTGGTGATCGACGCAGATGCCTCGTTTAACACCCGGCACCTGGATGCAGCCACCTCTCATGTAGAGCTGTTCGGAGAGGGTGTGTGGAAACACACAATGGTGGTGTTCACCCGAGCAGACTGGTTGGACAGCATAGAAGAATACATTGAGGGTGAAGGGAAAGCCCTGCAGTCTCTTATGGAGCAATGCAGTAACAGATATCACGTGCTGGACAACACCAACGAAGACGACAGCACCCAGGTTGACGAGCTGCTGGAGAAAATCGCGCTGACTCTGGCAGGGAACGGACGGCGACATTTTCAACCCGATCAGAAGATGATGGAGGCGTTGATGGAGAGAGAAAAAAAAGTGGAACACGCCGCCAAACTGAGAAATGAACGCAAGGACACCAGGGTCGTGAAAGGTACGATCACAATGTCTCATATGTTCTGAAATGAAAAAAACTAAACAAATGGTTGACACTGTATATTATTGCAGCTTTCCATAGTAAAGCTAATGCCTGAGAGCGCCATAGGAGGATAACAGAATGCAAACTCACATCCATAGGGCATGCTTAGCTACTGCCATACTTACTGTTTTTCATTTGATTGTTTTAAAGCTATGGCTTAGAAGTATATTTTGAAATAGTTTTACAAAGAGTTACTGTAATTTTGACTTTACTACTGTGTGTGAGGCGCTTATTGAGAGACTACAGTTCTGTGTTTTGGCCAATGTACAAATTTGTGTTAATTCACCGCCGTACGAATGGAACTCCGCCTTAAACCGAGAATTTTTGCCACCTTATTATATTTCCGTCCCCCTCACAGGTTCTGCCAAAAAGCTGAACAAGCTGAGAATTTTGATTCTTGGTGAAAAGATGTCAGGAAAGACAACAGCAGCAAATTGCCTCCTGCGGAGCAAAGTGTTCCCCACGAATGACGAGTGTCTGGCCGGGGAGGCGCAGGTCGCTGGCAGGCAAGTCACAGTGGTCGACACCCCGGGCTGGTATAGCGAGGCCCAATGCACCTGGGCGCAGGACCGAGAAATAGTCCGAGGTCTGAGCCTGAGCCCTGAGGGGGTCCACGCTGTTCTGTTTGTGATTTCCCTGGATTTCAAATTCACCAAGGCCAATCAGGAGACCCTGGAGGATCATATTAAGCTCTTTGGCGACAGCGTCTGGAACCATACAATGGTTCTGTTCACAAACGTGGACACCTTGGCAGACAGACCCCTGGAGGAGTATATCGAGAGGGAGCACAGAGCGCTGCAGTGGTTGGTAGACAAGTGTGGAAACAAATACCACTGTCTGAACGTTGCAGAGACAAGCAACAGTCGCCAGCACGACCAGCTGTTTGAGAAGATAGAGGAGATGTCAGCAAAGAACCAGGGCCGCCTCTTCCGAGCCGACACAAAAGACATCCACCTGAGGATTGATGAGAAGTTCCAGAAGAAGAAAATCAAAGATACTGTGCAACATTTGATAGAGCAGGGGTTCAGGAGCCGAGAGAGGGAACTGTTTATTGACTTCAGGGAGAAGTTCGAAAAGCTGCATCAGGACATAAAGGAGATTGTCCCCGCTCCAGTGGCACTAAGTAAGTACTATTAAATTCCATTATTGATCATCTTAATATTCCATGCTATTCATGTTTGCTCTTCATCAAGGCAGAGGTTTCAAGGGCAAGGTGAAGAAGAAATCTGTCCTGTCAGATATTGAACAAGTGATTGAAGAGCTGAATAAGAGCATTTTCAAGTCACTGCCTCTTTGTCGGAACAGCATGGACTTTGGAGTCCCTACCAGTACGTAAACATACAGTATCTCATTGTGCGCATGTTAGTATTAGAGCAATTCTCTTTCAAACTGGTACCTGTCCATAGGGAAAATGTTCTATCCTTATTGATCTGTCTTTGTGTTTTCTGTATGTCAACGCAACAATTGTTAGCATGTTAGCATTTGTGCTATTTCCATTCAAAATAGTAGCTTACCTCAGGGCGCAATGTAAAATCTGTATTTATCGGACACTTTTTCTCCCCGGGTTGTCATCTTGGTAAATGCTAGCCCAACCAACAACTGTTAGAATTTGAGATTTTCTCTTTCAAAGTAGTTCCTGACCACAGCTCTGTAAAACCTGATGACTTAGTTCACCGCAAAGATTCAAGACTTTGACTCAAGACTCAAGGATTCATTTAAGTTTAAAGACAATAACTCAAACAACTTAAGTACAAGAAAATATTTGATTTGACTACAAGTAACTCAGATATGTTATTAAGTAACACAATTGGATTGGGTTTGACTCATTATTGCTTATTATATTTACTTATTTACTTGATTATAGTGAATTTTTGTATTATTAATGAATATGAGTAAAATGGTAAAAGGGCTTTTGCCTCAACCCCGATTTGCGAGTCACAGATTAGGCCCATTTAAAATTTCTGCAGGAATTTTTCTTTTGTGTTATTTCAGTCTGCACAATCTAAGAGCCAATACCTTACAATAAAACTAATTATTATTATTATTATTAATACACTGGCAATAATACTTGTTACAATGTCAATATTTATCATTATAATTATTATTAGAAGACTATGTAAATTGATACACAATATAACAATTTACATAGTCTTCTTATAGTATTTACCAAAATAATAAACATAAAAAATGAAGTCAGTCAAAACAGTGTCATCAGTGCCTGTCTATTAGAATGTCTTCATCTTCTCATTTGCAGTGAATGGATCCAACCCAGAAATGGACAAATGTCTCAAATGGATGTCTATGCTTCAAATCAGCACAAATCAAGACTCTCAGGTCACACTCAACTTTTCAGAGTCGTCAGGATACAGATCTGAATTCTCCTTTGCGCAGGATGACTGACCTACATCGTGTCATCAGCGTACCAATCGGGAAAAGGGTGTTTTATTTTATTTATTTATTACGAAAACATGCTTCTTCGGTTAGTTCAAAAACTCAAAATTGTCTTAAGGCCTGAATGTACGTGTGAATAGTTGTTTATGTGTATTTGTGTTTATTTGGCTGGTGACCAGCCTCTCACCCAAAATTATCTGGGATTTATTTTATTTTTTATTTTTTTGGGACAAATCTTTATATATGAATTTTCTTTTTCCTCACGAGATCATTCAACACACAGTCTGTTCAAAATGTCTAATCAGAAAAAAAGGTAGGAAGTTTTTCATTTTTTTTATTTTACACCGTGCATAAACAACAACAACAAACTCAACATAAGTCCGAACCACATATTTTGCAAACCATTTTTAGAGATAATCCATAAACACCCATTATAAATGAAAAAAAAAAAAAAACTAAAAAACATGACAATAATAATAACAATTAAAAAAGTTGAATAAATCAAGACTGATTGGAGGAGGGGATAATCTGCTCAGTCTGGGTGAATATTAGTTCTACATAAATATTCCTTGAAGGGCTGCCAGGCAGTCTTTTATACCCGAGTACCTGAAAGCAGTACTTGAGTTAAAGTACAAGTATTTTCCCCGGTGGAAGTTACGTCACCTTATAGAATATTACTTGTGTAGAAGTTGTAAACTCCCACTCCGATGATACTTTGTGTTGCACACCACATACAGAACCAGATCACACACGCAGGCATGCAAGGAGAAATTCAGAGTGAAAGACTTGCCGCACCACTTGGGCTGGCGAGGGGGCGGTCGGGATGATGCCTCGCTCGAGGACACCTCAGCAGTGGCCGGCAAGCACACTAGCATCTTGCCAACATCTAGTTGCCATTTTTACATTTTTGTCTGTAGTGGGACTTCAACCCGAGTCCTACGACGCCACAGTCCAAGTCCTTACAGACTGAGGTACTCCTGTCATCTATCAAAGTAATTTGATTGAAATGTAAAATGTCTATATATATAGCAAGTGGTTAGAATTTTTATTGTTTTTTATTTTAATTAAAATGTTTGAATTTTTTTTTTACTTCAGTGGTGTAATTAAAGACCCTCCGTGTTGTCCAATGATTGAAGGTAGCTGTGGACGGATAAATCGGATGAAAGTATTTCATTTCTTTTTCAGTGCAAGTTGTGAAAGACCATTTTCAAACCTGAAATTAATAAAAGCACATCAAATGTATGGTATATTTTAGGAGTCTGTGTTAGTTGTGTACCCCAATTTTGTTTATTTTGTGTTGTGCACACCAGATGCTAAATCTGGTGCAAGCATCTAATTATGTCTTTTGATATAGATTAATGTTTAAGCACATGGGCCATGAACTTAACATAAAAAACTTTTAATAATTTCTCGCAGTTGAAGTAATAGTTGTAGTAGACAGGAGGTGGTATCATTGGGGTAAAATAACCAAAATAAGTTTGGTAGATTGATATTTAAATCAAAAAATGTGTTTCTTTAATGTTGAATCTGTGTTTACATCTTCAAAACATCATCTTTTCTCATAGTATATGTCAGTAGAGTGAACCCCCTTCTTTTGGCGGGGAATAGGGAGCGAGCCTGCCTGCGAAATAGTGAAAATCCACAATTTAATTTAGGCCCACCCAAAAAGGTTTGTAATAGCCTATAGATGCCACGGGATGGCAGCAAAGCAACGTTTCTATTAGACACGGCTATGGCCTAAATAAATGAAGGTCTTCCCTTCAGTTAATCATAGTTGCCTGACACAGAGATGCCACCAGATTTCGTCAAAGCACTACTTTTGGATTACACCTGGCTTTGGCCCGAGCACGAAATCGTTATCCATTCGATAATGGAGGATATGTTCCCCCAATAAATCTGTGAATACCAAACCGCAAATCTATTTCAGGAAAGTGAAACCCCACTAATTTGTCTTCTTTTTCAGAAATGGACGATGCAGATGAATGCACGCTAGAACAGCAATGCACGTTTTCTGATTTGTGACCTGAAGCTCAATAAAAAAATAAAAAAAGTGTCTGACGACGAACCGCTTCCTCATTCTTGTAAGAACACACAGCCTTACAGTTAGATAGGACCGCTTGCCACAATACATTCGCAATTTTTTGTTTCTCTTTTTACATTTTTACAAAAAGTTCCAAGCCCCACATTGTTCAGAATTTCTAAATATGTGCGTATCCAATTATTGAAGTCTTTATTTCATTAGAACACTGTATAATGGCTTTTTCAGAGCTAATTTTTTAAATACTGTATATAAACAGGTACACACGCTTTTTGCCTTGAGTGTGAACATGAATTTGTAGATTTGTTGAAAGTGAAAAAAACTCCAACTAAAACCATAATGTCGGAGTCATACAATTTGTCCTACATGCCTAAGATAATGAATTAAGATTCCGGGGATAATAATAAAGGAGTGTATTTTATGAATGAATTTATGGCAAGTCGATCGTTTACCTCCACTAGAGGACAGCAAAATATTGCCTTTCTCGTGTCGTGACGTCAATTTTATGAGCCGGAAGTAAACTAATAAACTCCGATGACTTTTCATGATCGACCAAATATCAATTTAAAATATTCACAGCACGACAAGGTAAGGGAAATGTGGCTGTTTGTCTGGGTTACTCATACAGCGTCTCGTCATTTTTATTCGTAATCCATGCAAACAGCGTTCTATTTGCAGTCGAAGTGCGGCTGTTGTTTTTTTTCTCAGAATGAGCTGCCTGGTGTTTATTGGGAATGGAGCGAATTAGGAAGCTAACTCACTTTTCCATTCGTTTTGTCAAGTGTCACATCACACAGACTGTCAACTCGACTTCTAGTTATTATTTACAACTTCATTTTGTGTGTGTCTGTCCCATACATTAAAGAGGCCTAACCATAAATATCTCTCCTTATATGGCGTGACATACAGATATTGGGGAAAGTCTCCTTCCGAAACAGTAAAGGATGGTGAGTGATTCATCGGTTTGTCAATGTCTAAAAGTCTCATCTTAAGTCACCGTATCATATTTCCATATGACGTATGGAAACATTAATATTATTCACTGTAAATTACTGAGCATGACCACCTTCCCTATCTTTTTGATTGTTCACAGCACGGTCGAGTGAAGATTAAGTCAACTGCCCAGCAAGAGGAGGAGAAAAGAAAGGAACGGGAGAAGAAACTTAAGATCTACACGGCGGCACGAGACGCCTGTTTTTCCAAGGTGCTTTAGATAACAAAGTCAGTCACCTGAATCGTTTAGAAAATTGGCGGTCCCCCATCATATCGCGGTTCATCTGCAGTGGCCACACTGAATCGCACTTTTTTTGTGTGTGTGTCTCACGTATGTACTTGTCTGGACTGCAGGCAGGCCACTCTTGTACCCGCACTCTTTTACTACGAAGCCACGCTGTTGTAACACGTGCAGAATGTGGTTTGGCATTGTCTTGCTGAAATAAGCAGGGGCGTCCATTAAAAAGACGTTGCTTTTATGGCAGCATATGTTTCTCCAAAACCCGTATGTACTTTTCAGCATGAATGGTGCCTTCACAGATGTGTAAGCTACCCATTCCATTGGCACTAACACTGCCCCATACCGTCACAGATGCTGGCTTTTGAACTTTGCGTCCATAACAGTCCGGATGGTTCTTTTCCTCTTTGACCCGGAGGACACGACGTCCACAATTTCCAAAAACAATTTGAAATGTGGACTCGTCGAACCACGGAACCCTTTTCCACTTTGCATCAGTCCCTCTTCGATGAGCTCGGGCCCAGAGAAGCCGGCGGCGTTTCTGGGTGTTGTTGCTAAATGGCTTTTGCTTTGCATAGTCGAGTTTCAAGTTGCACTTACGGATGTAGCGCCCAACTGTATTTACTGACATTGGTTTTCTGAAGTGTTCCTGAGCCCACGTGGTGATATCCTTTACACATTGATGTCGGTTTTTGATGCAGTGGGGAGGGATCGAAGGTCACGGGCAGTCAATGTTGGTTTTCGGGCTTGCCGCTTACATGCAGTGATTTCTCCAGATTCCCTGAACCTTTTGATGATGATATGGACCATAGATGATGAACTCCCTAAATTGCTTGCAATTGTACATTGAGGAACATTGTCCTTAAACTGTTGGACTATTTTCTCACGCACGTGTTCACAAAGAGGTGAACCTCGCCCCATCTTTGCTTGTGAATGACTGAGCAATTCAGGGAAGCTCCTTTTCTACCCAATCATGGCACCCACCTGTTCCCAATGAGCCTGTTCACCTGTGGGATGTTCCAAACAGGTGTTCGATGAGCATTCCTCAACTTGTCCCAGCTTTTTTAGAACGTGTTGCAGCCATAAAGTTCCAAGTTAATGATTATTTGCTAAAAACAATCAAGTTGATCAGTTTGAACATTAAGTATCTTGTCTTTGTAGTGTATTCAATTAAATATAGGTTGAACATGATTTGCAAATCATTGTATTCTGTTATTATTTATGTTTAACGCAACGTCCCAACTTCATTTTAATTGGGGTTGTAGTTACGTGGTAGTTTTATTGACCGTACTTTATTCATATTCCCTCTCACCATAGAATTATATACCTTAGTCATTACTGCCATCTAGAGCAGTGGTTCTGAAAGGTTTGACACCTCGTACCGCCTTAATAAATATGAAACTCTCCAAGTACCACCTACAATAGAAATTGTACCTCTGTAACTGTTTGAAAGCGAACAGTTCTAAAAGATTAAATTCAACGGTAACAAATGTACTGTGATGGATTTAAAAAATGTTTGAATCACTGTAAATTTATGCACAGTCTGAACGTTTAATCCTGTGATACTTTCGCATACCACCAGAGAGAGCCCGTGTACCACGACTAGTACTTACTCATACCACACTTAGAAAATCACTGATCTACAGGTCATTTGAGCACAAATCACTTATTGAGCCTTTCTTTTGCATTTTGTGTGTGTGTGTGTGTGTTCAAATGTTTACAGTGTTTGTTTTGATCAATTGTATTGTGTTTAAATCCTGTTGGAGTGTTAAGTGTATATATAAAAAAACCAAAAAAACATATCTCTCAGGTTTTCACCTCTGGCTCGTGCGGCTGGAATGTAATAAAGTGCAAAGCTATAATGTTGTTATGACAGAGGAAGGAGGGCGTTCGTGACGCAGAGGCTCTCCACTTGACCCAGCAGCTGCTCTCTTCAAACCCTGACTTTGCAACCCTTTGGAATTACAGAAGAGAGATCCTCATGCACCAGGAGACTGTCAAGTGAGTTTTGCCCACCATTTTATATTCTATATGGTATATATTTAGCACGTGCGGTCGACTTCTGTTTGCAGAGACGAGAGCGAAGTGCAAAAGATGTATCAGGCCGAGCTGTCTTTTCTGGAGTCTTGCCTGAAAGTCAACCCAAAGTCATACGGCAGCTGGCACCACCGAAGCTGGGTCTCGGAACGGGCGCCTCAAATGGACTGGGTTCGAGAGTTGAGCCTGTGCGACCGCTGCCTCAGCCTGGATGACCGCAACTGTGAGTGATGCCATTGAAAGAAAAGATCCTATCAAGCTTACAGGGTTTTTCCTGGCTCAAACGGAGGCAGGCAGGTGCGGTACAATTGGGATCATTTGCAGAGGTCCGTATGCCACGTCCCCCAGTGGCTCAAACATTTTTCTGCAGTTAAACCCTGCTATTCGCGGGGGTAGGGACCGAGCCCTGCTGCGAATCGCCAAAATCCGCAATTAATTGAGGTTTATTATTGTCAATAGATGCCGCAAGATGGCAAAACACTTTTGTCTGAATGAAGTTTCTCAGCTCACTTCAACATAGTTCCTTGGTACCTAAATGCCACATGATGGTGGCAAAGCAATAATTATAATTTTTTTTTTTGCTTTGGACAGAGCACAAAAGCAGCGACTAAATTCGTTTTCCCAATGAATAACAGAGAATAGTTTCCGAGAAAAAAAATGAAGACTGTTGGTAAGACTGTTGGTAATAAATGAATATAATTCCATGGAACAGGAAATTTAATTTAGGTTGTAAATGTAGGTCAACGCTTACACAGCAGTGTTTAGACCAGCACAGAAGGCCTTGTTGGCGTTTTCATGATTTCAGAAGTTTTAGAGCCAGAGGCACCTGGAAAATAGGTGAACACGGCTCCCTCCAATTTATGGGGAAAAATCCTGGAACCATTTGTCCATGTTGCATTTTCTCCGCCAGTTCACTGCTGGGATTACCGCCGGATCGTCGTGAAGAAATCCGTCGTTCCCGTGGGAAATGAGTTGGAGTTCACGGACCGACTCATCGGCTCCAACTTTTCCAACTACTCCAGCTGGCATTACCGCAGTACCCTGTTGCCGCTGCTCCACCCGCAGTCTCCCGAAGCCGCGCCCCCGTCGGGCTCCTCGCCGCCCTCGCCGCAGACTCACTCGCATCGCGTCTGTGAAGAGCAGCTGCTCAAAGGTAAACCCGCCGCAGACTATCCAGACGGTATTACACAGCACCCGCCAACAGGGGGCAGAGTGAGTCTAAAATTCAAAGAAACGTATCACGCTGCTCCAGGTTTTGCACTCCAGCAGACCCAGAGTTTTGCTGACTAATATTTTCCCACCTGCATACTTGTACATGAGTAAGCACTGTACCTTAGAGTGGGTTTACAGTATTCCAAACGGACGAAATGGTGCGTGTCAAGAAAGTGACGGAGACCGTAATACACTACACTAATTCCCTGCTATTCGCACCACCGAAACAGGGCGAATATAAAAAAAAGCCTAATTGACCGCCACCCCCCCCACCCCCCCATGTACATTATTGACCGTATTAATAGTTGAAACCAGCAACCACATTCAGAACCAAAGCAAGACCAATCTGTAATAAGATGACCATTTATTAAAACAGTTACTTGAGGGTTATTAATGTCCACAAATCGAATCTTGACACAGAGCAGAACGTGAAGGAAAACATTTTTGCATGTAAAAATGAATTACTTTATTCACCACAGCGTTATGGTGAGACATTTTATTACTATTTTAGATGTAAATGGTTTATTTGCATCTTTTCATCTCTAGAAAAGCTCCACATTATATCAAAACAATATATTATTATTATTGGTCGTCCCCATCAACCACATCCCCCCCAGTTTTGAGGGGTCGGTCCTGTCTAATGTACATGAGTCACTGCTCACCTTGCTAAAGTCGCTAACGCCGTTAGCTAAGGCTCATCTGTGCTTCCAACGCTGCAGCTCTGCTTAACCTTTGGCTTGGACACGATGGTCCTCAAATTTAAACTGAGGATTTGCTGTAGTTCAGTGCTAGTAGGTCGGCTGAGGGAGCTTGCTGCCCTGCACCGACTAAATGAATGGGGCAGAAATGAAAACATTTTTTTCACAGGAACCTGATCACATTGACATATCTTTTTCGCTCCAGAATATGAGCTTGTGCAGAACGCTTTCTTCACCGACCCCAACGATCAAAGTGCTTGGTTCTACTATCGGTGGCTGCTTGGCAGAGGTTTGTTTAAGTGTGTGAGAGTGTGGTGTGGAGTGTGTTTATGCACCCAAAAAAATTAAGCTTGTGTTTCAAGGCCGAGCCAGTATCAATATAGTAAAACAGTTTATATCTCCAATAATACTTAAATGTATAATTTCATATTCACCTGTGGCTGGAAAGCAACGCGTGGAGAGTCTCTGTTACAATGAAATGCACAGGTGCAGTCAGTGAATGGGGCGATCGATCATTGCCAACAGCCTCATCAAATATTCACTCTCTCTCTTCATTCCCCTTTTCTCTTGTTTGTGGCCATCCGCTTCTTCTTTGACAATTGTGGCACATTTTTGCAGTTCAATTAAAATTACACAGACGCTATGTGGAGACAGTAGTCAGTTTCAACATTGCAGTACGTCGGTAGATGTGCGGTGCTCGATCACTTGGTGTGTGTGTGTAAGTTTTTTTTTTAGGCACATTTAGCTGCCTCTGCTAGGTGTGCGGCGGACCTAAGTGTGTTCTTGTGTGTGTTTAAGTTTCTGAGTATGTGTGCGTCCGTGTTTTTAAGTGCATGCGTGCGTTTGTGAGTATGTTCAAGTGTGTGAGTGTGTTTAAAAGATGTGAATGTGCTGAAGTATGTGTTTTAACTGCATATGTATGTTTCAGTATGTGAGATTGTTGAAGTGCATGAATGTGTTTAAGTGTGTGTGTGTGTGTGTGTGTGTGTTTGTTTAACACTGCACTGATGGCAAAACTTAAATGCATCTTTTGTTTTTGTGTGACAGCCGAACGTGAAGAGATGATAAGTTGTGTTTTCATCAGCCGGGAAGACGAGAGGGTAGCTGTCGGCTTTTCAAGGCCAGTCAATGTGGGTTACGAGTCCCTGCTTATATTGTTGATATTTATTTCATTTTCTTGTTAAAACAAAAAACATTCTCTGCCTGCTCCCATTCAGGCACAGTCCGGTGGCCTTCTGCTGGTTCTCGACGGCCAGCCGCAGCAAGTGGAGTGGAGGAGTGTCCACCCACGATTTAAACACAGTCCAGTCTGGGTATCCTTTTGTGCCCAAACTGGATTGGATTTTGGCAAAATTACCAGGCAATCAAAATCTGTCCATCTAATTTCAACAGTGCTTGTCCTCATTAGGTTTTCCGGGTGAGCTGGAGTCTATTCCATCAGTCTATCCAGTCATTCCATCCCCACCATTCACACCTGTGGACCATTTACCGTTAAATGAACCTAACATGTATGCTTATGGTATGTGGAAGGAAGTCAGAGAAAACCCACGCAGGCACAAAGTGAACTCCACATAGGGATTTGGATCTGGATCTGGATCTCCTGACTGGGAATCAGGGGTGATAAGTGCAATGCTGCCCACAATGGTTGTATATATGTCTAGATTTACAGACTACATTTGAACCGTGAATTGAAAACATTGGAAAAGTTGTACCAAAATGTGCCTCAAAAGCCAAAACAAACTTGGTCTGACAGCTCAGGGAGTTGAAGCCCATCCCAGCTGACTTTGGGCGATATAATCATATTCTCCCCGTGCTTGTGTGGGTTTTCTCCGGATACACCAGCTTCCTCCTACATTCGAAAACTACTTGGCAACTGACAATTGACAACTCCAAATTGTCCATAGTTGTGAATGTAACTTTGAATGCTTGTTTGTCTTTATGTGCCCTGTGATTGGCTAAGGACCAGTCCAGGATGGACCCGCCCGCTCACCCAAAGTCAGCTGCGATAGGCTCGAGCTCACCGTCGACCCTAATCGGCGAATGGATACTGCAGCAAACTTTGCTGCCTTACAGTTTCAATTCCCACAGCACCCTGATTAGCCCTAAATTAATTCATGCTGAAAGATTGTCTGTGCTGTGAACTGAGATTTTTCCTTTTAACACCATCGCAACAGGACTTCCCTCTGCATGCTTCCCCCCCTCCCCCCCTCTCTTTAGTTTAACTTGTCAGGAAATGCTGACACAGACTGCCACCGTGTTCACTTAGAAGGACAGAGAACTGATGCCTTTTGGGAGGGAGCTGCTTTTGTAAAGTGCAATTCCATTCAGTCTCCCGACTTGCTCGCGGCACCAGACATGGCCTGGAAAATGCGTGACCAATTTTACTTTCATCCTTTCTCTATGCCGTTTAACCTGATTGGTGTCTTAGTTGGATGTTGAATTACTACCTGCATAGCCTCTGTTCCAAATGTGCCTAGCATACTATAGGGTTGACATAAATCATGGCCGGTTGCTCGTTGGTAGGACAGTTTTGTTGAGTGTTACATTTAAGGATCCAGTAAAAAACACATTATTGCTGAGGGATAGGAACTGAGCTCTGCTGCTTTGAATAGTACAAAAATGTAATCCCCCCCACCCCGTAAAATGAAACCTTAAATATTTCACAAGCTACAGTATGATCCAAAACCTCTTAAGTATCATTTGTAACAAATAGATGATTTGATTTTGAAAGAAATACACCCGCTAAAACATAAACATGCAGTAAAAAGAGTTCTTTCTACACAGAGCACAGTGAAAATTGTTGATACCCATATGTTAGAGAATGAAAAAAGTTGAAACTGGTGAGACTTGAATTATAGACAAGTCAAAATGATTGTGTGAAAATGTTGTTGTGACGATTGTGGGTTTTTCTTTCTTTAACATAGGGGTATCAACAATTTTGCCGATGTCGTGTGTACAAAGAAAAGAACACTGCTGTGAAAGAAACAGCAGGCTCGGTTATGTTCTGGGGATGCTTTGTGAACTCCGGCAGGGTATGTCAATCCTGTGCTCAGCGTAAAGAAATCGCCAGACTATCAAGGCAGGCTGGAGCAAAATGTGCTGCCCAGTGTCAGAAAGCTTGGTTGCAGTTACAGGCCATGGGTCTTCCGACAGGATAAAGACACAAACGCACAACTCATAAAAAAAATCAAGAATGGCTAAGACCAAAACATTGGCCTTTTCTGAAGAGTCATCTGTGAAAGAAACTTAGCAAAAGGAGTTGGAAAATTCACTAAATATAGCGAATATAAAGTCGCTCAGTTGGTGTTCGCTTGTTTCGCCTACACACGTGCACGTCAAAATAAAAGCACCAGCCACGGGCCAGAAAGTTCTTTCAGGAAGGCCCTCGTGGGAGCGGCAGGTCATTGACAAAGAACGGCGTCTTCCCATCTCTTCTGCGAAAAGTAGCCTCTTAAGCCTGCTAAAAAGCAAATAGTCAGTGGAAAAAACCCAGTGTCCTCGGAGGAGCAGTGTGATTGAGAATGCTTGATTTATCAACAGTTAGTGTGCTTTCAGATTAAAAAGAAAATCCCTTAAAGCTAGTCGCATGCGCTGCCACTCTTCACCACCTGCTTTAGTATGCAGATCCACGCCGTGGGACCGGGTTGCCTTTGCGCTGCCATGATCACTTGTATTTGGTTACAGAGTTATCCTTTTCCCTTTTTAAAATTCCATTGAATTCCATTTTTCTCCTGTTAAATATTCTTGACCACGACTCAGATATGCCATCTTCCCCCCGGATCCATCAGTGACATCGCCAATGAGCAGAATGTGACAGTGCACTGGTCCGAAAAACACGCTCGTCGGGACTGCGCGCTGTACACAGGTGAAGCGCTGATTGTAAGCGTCCGTCGCTTTGTGGCTAAATGATTCAAATGGACGAGCGCAGAGAGTGAGTGTCACTTAATTAGCCGAAGGAAATACTCTTTTCCATACAGTTGGTGCAGTTGTGACCCAGAAGAAGAGCACGGTGAGCTGAAAAGGGCCATCATTGTCAGGAACTGTACTCTCACCTTGACTCTGACTTAAGAAAAAGTGCTTTGTTCTTTTCCCCCGTTAGGTTGTTTTATACCGCAATGGGATATAGCCCTGCCTCCAATAGGGAAAAATCGCAAGTAATTGACACACTCAAAAACTGTTTTGAATTGCCTATATCTGTGGTTCTCAGAGTGGCACGAGTACCACTCGTGGTGTGCGGGCTCCCTCTCGTGGTACCTGAAAGAATCATTCATTAAATGTTCAAACTTCACATAATTTTACAGTAGCTTCAACTTTTTTCAATCCAGTACCGTTCAGTTGTATTTAACTTTTGATTGCAATACAATTGCATAAATTTTTGTTTTCCAACTTTTATTTACGTACATATTTTAATGTCCAATACAGTTTTAGTTGAATCATTATTGTACGTATTGTTTTTTAAAACAAATGTTTAATGTTCTGATGTTTCAGCTCAATTCTTCTGCTAACTACCCAGGTTAAACTTAGCTCCTCCCCGACATACATAGATGTTCGCCTCTTGGTCGAGCGGTATCGCGTCAACGTACTTCCTTGACACTAATTACTACTTCCCTATTTGATTAGGCTTGAGCGCCGTTTTGTGGCGTCTCGGGTGTTACAGAAAGAGCCCAACAATACACGAATAGGTGCATTTTTCAGTGAATGGCTGGGGGGGCGGGGGGGGGACGAACTGCGATTGAGGGGATTGGTGTTTTTTAATATTTAAGGTAATTCTGACTTTACTACTGCATTAGCATGCCACTTATAGACTATGGTGCGTTGCGACTGTCTAAGAATGTTTCAATATTAGATAGAACATTGCCTGTCATGTTTAATAAAAGTTTGGTGATGTGACAAATTAATTCACTTTCAGTCATTATCCACAGCACAAAAATGTTTTGAAATTAGCAGTGTGACGAAACCGCTTCACGTTGGTACCTGAATACAACATTTCCAAGATCACGAACTCGTTTGCTGGGCGGCGTAAAAAAATATGGTTGCTTCTCATGTTCTCATCTTTTGCAGTCCAATACTTACTGTAACCAATTGATTAGTGATGAACTGTAATGCATTCTGACTTGCGTAAAAATTTGGGATACGGAACTCTAAACCGAGGACCCCCTAAACGAGCTTAGTTATATTTGAAAAGACTGGTATTGTTGTGCGACTTTTAAAACAAGGTGCCTCCCTCAGGACGAAGTGAGAGTTGGTGTCGCGATTCTGCCACAGATCAGGAACTCTTCAGGTAATGATTTAGTAGATGATGAAAGTGTGCCTCTTTCCACACCTGGCAAATTCTTCATAGAATATAAAAGTGTGTCTTTTTTTCCCCCCACAGGAGTGAGCTCTCTGTTGAGAAGAGCTCCGTGCTGCAGTCTGAGCTGCAATCATGTAACCAGCTGCTAGAACTGGAGCCGCACAATAAGTGTAAGGGCTCTTTCGTTCCGTTTCTTATTTTTTTGATTTGGACGGAGCTCAGAAGTCTTATTTGCTGCTCGGTACTGTCTCGCCCTCAGTGCGATTAAGAAATAATGAGTTTTTGGAAGGACCTTGCAGCAAAGGTGCAGTTTTCAATCAGAAGTCGTCTCCCTGTATGGGTAAATGTATTCCGACACATGGATAATTGTGACATTGAAAGGAACGTTTCCCAAATTCTTCCTTCCAACCTGGAAGCATACAGTTGTCGAAAATGTGTTGACAAAAATGAAGATTTCATCGGGAAAAAAAGACTTTTGTCTGAGTACAAATGATTGGGTCTCAAGAGTGCTTGGCCAACCATAATGTTTGAAATTGCACAACGAGTAAATCTTCAGAGGGGGGGTGCTGTCTGCGGTGAGCAGTTGCTCATATGCATGAGATAGCTCCGCTCCCTCAAAACAGGTGACTTTCAGGAACTAAGAGGTCTGGTCTGGTTGAATAATAATTAAGAGCTTTTTGTCTCCCTGGATATTGTAATTAAAGGGGACATATTAATATGAAAATATTACCTTGTCAACGCTTGTACACAAATACACAGTTGCGTCTCTGGAGTGCCTCCTCAACCATCAAGTGTGAAATTAAAGAACCAAGTAAACGCCGCTGTGAATGGCTGCCTCTGAGCAAGCTGCTGTGACTTTGTCACCATTTGTATTTTGGCAATGTGTCCGCTGCATGCGCCCCATGCACAGATCCGCATTACACGGGGTCCTTAGTTTACTACGGTCCATTATTTGACGGTCAGAGTTTCTTGGGCCGCCTAAGAATACCTTGCCACGCGGCACAAGAAGGCACACTCAGTGACTTAACGTTTTATTGTTTTGTTATAAAGACGTGGTGTTTTTGATGCTTTTATTCATACACTTGGGAACTGCTCCAAATTGTGAAGAAAAATGCATAAGTCTGTAAGATTCAGGAGAAACTAAGTGTTCTAGTTTGAGCGATAATTGTCAAGTTTCATTGTAAATAAAGTACAAAATGAGACTGAGTGTTAGATTCCAAAAGCAGAATGTGTTTTTCATCAAGCATAATCAGATTATTGATCCTTTTACATAAAACTTAAAATTATCCTTCTGCTAAATGACATTTCTTTAAAATTTACTATGTTATTAAACTACAGAATATTGTGAATTTTTTGGGGTTTGCCGAATCACCATTTGTGAATTTGCCATTTTTAGGGGGGCGATCTATTACTGGCGAATTTTGGAAGTTGGTTCCCCGTATATCCTCTCCTTTTCTCTGCAGGGTGCTTGCTGACCATCATCCTACTGATGAGGGCGCTAGACCCCCTAGGCTACGAGAAGGAGACCCTCGCTCATTTCCAAACTCTCAAAGTGAGCAGAAATTTGGTGTCCATTCCATTAATTGGAGATGTTTTCACGTGCAACACACTCATTACCTCCTCTCCCTCAGGTAGTGGACTCCATGCGCTCATCCTATTACAGCGACCTGTGCAGCAAGTTTATGATCGAAAACACCATTTTGAAAATGGAGTACGCTGAAGTGCGCGTCTTCAGCGTCGCCAACAAGGTTTCAAAATGCTTTGCCGCCCCTCTGTCACCTGGGGACGTCCGTGGTGTCATTTCTGGCTTGTTTCCCCGCCGACAGAACCTGACCACCTTGTGCCATTTGGACCAGCTGCTCCTCATCACTCACATCAATCTGTCCTCTAACCAGCTGCGACGCATCGCCGCTCACTTCTCCATGTTGCAGTGCTTGGAGGTAAAAAAAAAAAAAAAAGACACAACCCCTATATTTTTCCTGTCGGCACTCTGCTTGTTCCATTTGCTCACAATTGTTCCTTTGTGTGCTTTGCAATATGTCCCATTCCACTTCATGCCGCCCGATACTTATACTGTAGGTGTTGGAGGCTGATAACAACTCCATAGAAAATTTGGAAGGTGTCTACTGCCTACCCAAGCTGGAAGAGGTCCTCTTGAAGAACAACTGTATCCTTCGTACTGCGACAGCTAACTTGAGGGCAGTTGTGGTGCTCCAGCTATCCATTTTCTAAAAAGGATTGTCCTTATTAGTTACTGGAGCCTATTCCAGCTAAGAGGTAGGGACTAGTCGTATGTAATCCGCAGGGCACATATTGTCAAAAAACATTCACCAATATTTACACCTATGGATAATTTGGAGAACATGCAAACTCCACACAGAGAGGTTCGAACCCAAATCTCCTGACTCCGAGACAGATGTTCCACCGGGCTGCCTCATAATTGTGACTTCTATATTTATTACCTCTGCCAAGTCTGAAATGTGCCGATGTGGTTAATTAGATTGTAGGAACAAAACTACGTAACCTGCCAGCGGCACACACTGGTTAGCAGCACATCTGCCTCACAATTCTGAGTTTATGGGTTTGAATCTCAGCTCTCGCCCTCCTGGAGACTTTGAATCGCTTTTTCTCAGTTCCTCTGGCTACCTTTCACATTCCAGAAAACATGCATGTGAGCTTGATTGAAGATTCTAAATTGCCCGTAAGTGTGATTGTGAGTGTGAGTGTGAGTGTGAGTGTAAATGCTTGTTTTGTTTGTATGGCAACTGCCTCTCGGCCATAGCTAGCGAGGATAGGCTCCGCCTCCCGGCACAGGATAAGTTGTATAGAAGATTAATGGATGGTGGTTTGTCTATATGTGCCCTGCAATTGGTGTGTAACCAGCCCAGGGTGCTGCTTGCCCGAATTCAGCTGTGATAGGCTCCAATGTACCCACAACCCTACTTAGGATGATTGCTATAGAAAATGGATGGATGGATGTATCAATTGCATAACTAATTTTAAACTGTGGCACTTTCGGTGCAGTTGCAGTTCGTTTGCATTGGGACCAAGCGGGTTAGATCAAGCAGCCGGAGCTGCTTGGGTGCAGAAAAAAACGGAGTTTAATGGGTGCAACATCCACTTCGTAATGGCAATTGCTGCCACCCGCAGGACGAGAGGGGTACATAACGGATTCGAACTGATGCTTTGGCTGGTCTGCGCTCCACAGGGTCATTTTGTCGTGGGTTTTTATTGTACTTTATTCAACCCAAAAGGGAAATTGTCTTGACACCGAGGAGCAATGTCAGTCGTAATTACCAGATTGTCCATCTGCCATTGGGAATTGACCTCGCAATGACAAATCTTTCCAGACTGCGCTACAGCTGCCAGCATTTTTCTTTTTGTGTTCATTTGTTTGGTTTTGACCAAATTAACAACATTTTATGCAAGAAGTCACATTAAGAGCGAAAAAGTCAACCCAAATAAATAACCCTTGAAGGCGAAAGGAGCTTTTTTTGTGGTGCGGTGTTATGTTTACATGTTGTCATTAAGCTCTCGGGACGTCAACAGCATTACGGGGCCGAATGTCATTTAATCTCCCCGCACAGTTGGCGGTGACTCCGGAAATGTGTGAGCACGCCTGGCTCATCGCTGCAAAACAAGCGCAAGCATGTGACTGTGTGCAAAGGGAGTCCATGTTTAAAAATAAATAAAATGTTCTTTGCAGGAGGCACAGTGAGGTTTGTGGCCAGTGAGGCACTAATATTTGATTTATGAGCCAAAAAGCCTGCCGTATTTGCAATTGAATGAGCAGTCAGATATTAAAAAAAAACCCCAAAAAAAACAGATCGATAGATGGCATTGTTTTCACACACATGGGACGTTATTTGCAGCGGTTTAGAGAGCGCATATTAGCTTTTGCAATTTCCTACTTAATTAAAAGGCTGCTGATTAGTGTTGTTTCAAACTTTTTTTTTATTACAATGCTCAAATCTTTTCAACAGACCGTTCAACATATTTAAGTTCAATATTTAGTTTGTAATTAGAATTTCTGATTATTTGTTTCATAGTCTGATCTCATTTTAGGTCAAATTAAAAACATGTTTGCTTGTAGATTAATTCCATGCGCCTCTCCCTCTGGACAAGAGTGTTACTTTCCTATAAAAGTCCGAATTTTCTTCTGCACTTCAAAAGTCTCTCCATTTAAATAGAGATTGTTGCCAGTAAAGAAAGTCTTCCTTCATCCGTCCTGTTCCGAATAAATGCTTTGGGTCTTTTTAATGGCAAGAATGATCTTTCTGCATACATAACTTTGGCTTCACTGGTTTATTATTCTATTCCCTTTTGAGGACCTCAACATGCCGAAAATGTACCAATTTGTATATGCGCAGGTATCCTGCAAAAAAAAAAAAAAACAATTATTTTCGGAATCCCTAATGCGACGCTTCCAAAACTCATTCAGCAGCGGCTGTGCTCGATCACAATTGAAAATGCGGGTGGTAACCCGAAAGGAGCTGAGCACAAACCATTCAATTCCAGAGTTGTTGTAATTGAAAGACAAAGTTCTTGTTATGCCAAGTCAAGATTTAGTTTGCACACTGATTGTCCAAGTTACATTTGGAAGAAATTATTCTTTGAAAGGCTTAAATTGGATTTTTCAAAATTAAGTCATTAATTGTCCTTTAAAAAAAAAAAAAAAAAAAAAAAGTCTTAATCCTTAAATCCGCCATTCAAAGATTTTCAGAATGTGCAGTATACGAAACGGCTATATTTGTCCATGCAATCTGTTTAATGAATTTGTGAAAGCCTACGGTGGGGGTATTAAAAATATATAGAATTTTGCATTTGTTAAAATATTGTCATAAAATCTTGAGCCCCTATTGGCCGCTCCATCCATTGATCTGTTTTTTTAAAGCGCTTGTACTTACTGATCCCGGATGACATTGAGCAAGAGGTCCTTCATCACCCACTCTTCACAATCATTTGTAATGAATGAGAGGTCTTACATTTGCCTGAAATTGCCAGTTAATGTGCTCTGAATTTTAGTTTGCAATTAATGAGATGTATTTTTACATAGGAAAAAGCAGCGAATGGCATGGTGGGCTTGAGTGTTTATGGCAAGTCTGACCACTAACATGCATGTTAGTTAAATTGAAGACTCTAAATTAGCCTTTGGTGTAAATGTGAGTATGAATGCTTGTTTGTCTATATGCGCCAGTCCATGTAGTACCCTGCTTCTCGCCCCAGAATCAGCTGGAATAGGCTTCAGCCTGTGACCTTGAACAAAAGTGTGTGGTGTTTTTCCATCTGTTTGGTGTCCAGGTTTTGATTGAGTGTGTCGTTGGGCTGCGTTGGGCCTACAGACGATGAGGCGTATTCATCGCCGCGTCTCTCCTAAACGACACCCCCATAAAAGGCTTCTTCCCTAACCCGACACGCTCAGACATCTCCACTCTGGCGGCGCTCCGGCCGCTCGCCTCCTGCCCCAAGCTGCGGCGCCTCGATCTCCGCGGCAACCCCGTCGCTCAGAGCGCCGACGTCGAGTCGCATCTTGCCGAGCTCCTGCCTTCCGTGGCGTGTCTCCTGCTCTGATGTGCCGACAGCGGGAGTGGGGCCGTCACTCAAGGACGACGCCGCTGCCGCCGGCCTGTTTGTGAAGGAGTGAGTGGGTGATTTCTTGTATTTTTTTCCCCAAGGTGTGCTGCCACTTCCACTTGTTTGGGGGGAATTCAATCAAAACAGCCCCCACTCATCTGAAAGCCTTTGAAGGTGCATATTAAAACATCTTTAATGAAAGGTTTGTGCTGTGTGCGTGCGTGCGTGCGTGTGCATGAGTCATAACCGATGTTTGTCAAAATATGTGTATAAATGAAGGTCTATTAATACTCCTAAATGCATGCCGCAACATCTCCAATGACGGAACAAATTGACTGTGTGAGTGTGTGTGTGGGGATGGATCCGCATTGATCTACATTTTATAAGCTTTAAAGACACCTAAAGCAACAATGAGGAACCGGAAAGGCACTCCAAGTACCACCACCACCGTCGTCATGAACGACATTAAAATACAGAAGCATCTTGGAAGTGGACGTGTTCGTCCTAATGAGACGTGGGGTATATTCCTAAAAAGTGTATTATTATTATTATTTTGGGTGTTTTTGTATGCCGCTGTAACATACTGCACTGTTTGAACACTAACAAGGAAAATTGAAAAACTGTAACTAGATAATTCAAATCAAATATATTGGATATGAATTAAAATCCACATTGTAACAACAACAACACGACTATTTTAATATTTTTAAGTCCGTTCTTAAAGATTAAATTCAAATGTATTGAATTTAAAAGTTAAATACAACTGTACTTTGGCACGGATTTCTATCGCGTACCACTCGGTGGCGTCGACATGCCGCTAATCTCACTAATCACTAATCTCGGGTTTGCGCTGAAGTTACACATCAAGTCTGTTTGCATTAATAAGGACCGATCCCTACCGCCAATCATGAACGAAATTTGAGGAACTGATACCCCTCCCAATATATTTCTATACAATTACTTCTCTTAATAGATGATGGGTTGTGGTAAGTATGCCACAAGCTGTTACCCAAAACACATCAGTCATTTCAAACTCAACTCATTACATTACCCTTCAAAATAAATAGCTAAAAGATTCAGTTTTAAAAATCCAACCTAAGTACATGCATGTGCAGTTAGGACTCTCAGTAACAACCCAGGCGAAACTTAGTTTCTCCCTTGATCTACAAAGCTTGTCTCAGTCGAGATGTTTCACTACACCATACTTCCTTTGACCAACTTTCCTTCTGTATGAGTTTTTCAGTGAAAAGCTGAGGACACGTTCCAAATTCGTGGATCGTGAACCGCAACTATGCGGGAGATTCATGTACGGAAGTTGCACATTAAAGTCTGTTTACAACAATTCTTCTTCTTATTATTATTATTATTATTATTTTTATTTTTTTACTGCTTACAAATGCAGACAACGGGCTAGTTACTGTGTTGTTTCTGCTCTTTTTACTTTTAAGCCACACATCGGCAGTAGTAAATGTGGGGGACAAAAAGAAGCCGAGCCATACAAATTTAACAGCAAATACAACATATATATTAAAAAAAAAAAAAAAAGGTAGGAAAAAAGTCCCAAAAACAACCATCCATCCGTTTTCTGTAGCACGTCATTAGGATTGCACAAATGCTCAAAATATGTAATACACATTTTTAATAGTTGTATCAAGACCGAACCTTGGTAAAATACATCTCCTTATTACCTCAATTTTTCACCATTGCAATGGATTTGTTGAGGTAATTACATCAATAAACCACTGAAGTTATTGAGAAGAATCTTTACAATGGGCCATAAGAGGAGGGTTGACCCTTAGTCAGAAATGGAAAAAAATCCGAAACAACATTAACTCCATTATTCACAATATCAATTAGTATGAAAAGTTGATAGCATTTAAGACACTAGACACAAATTTACAATCGGTCAAGTTAACCTGTTATTCAAAAGTGTCAGAAACGTGGAGGAAAAAAAATCTCAAACATTTTGTCTCATTATGAACTCCTTCACTCACAATTTTAACCAATATTTATAGTTGTTTAATCTTAATTAGTCATTACGTAAAAATCATGCCTCGATGAAAGTGTTACCATCTCAATGTACGACAAAGTTTGTACAAACATTACAGTTACTACTACTACTATTCTGAACTGTCATGCTAGCTCTGCTCATGCTAATACATCAAAAGCAGAATATCCAGGTCGCCCGTTTCTCAACACATGGAAAAATTGCTGCCATTCCAACATGTCTTCTTGTTGCTTTAATATCTGAAGCTTATAACTGATGGTCGCAGCGTCGCCTACTTGTCACGTGTTGCGCGTTTCCAAGGAGAAGCGCCCAGTCGCCACAGATCTATAAATGAAACATTAAATGGTGTCAGTTGCCTTACCGTGAAAGCTTCTCGTGTGATTGATGTAGAGAAATGAATGACGCGCTCGGACATTTTCAAAAGGAGTGTCATCTGACACACCTGCTGGAGTTGCGCCACACTTTTGCATTCGTTCGTTTCATGGGACGCTGAGCCTTAATTGTTGGCCCGCATAACACACAAAGTTGTCTGAGGAACATCAAAAGCCAAAATGATGCAACTGGAATGTGTCGGCGGTGAGTCACACCTTAACCCTCATTTTCGTCATTTATTTAGAGCAACAAAAATGGAAATGTGTCAATGTGACTCGCTACATGTTTAACTATAAAAAAAATAATAATAATAAAAAAAAAGTTTTTGTAAAAATTAGAAAATCTATTGGGAAAGAATGTTCCATATTTGCCCCCCAAAATGTGTACATTTGCCATTTCCATCTTCTCTTTTAGGCCTTGGTTTCACTGCATGGCCAATATATTGAATACACTATGAAAATACAAACAAAGCAAAAGAATGAGACCAGCAGAAGTTCATGCCAAATAAATCCATCCCCCCCCCCCCCCCGCAAAAAAAAACAAAAACTTTAGCATTTTAGAAGGGTCAAAGTGACTCATTGCATATTTAACCGTCTAAAATATTTTTAGGGTGACTATTACAAAATATAGATGAAATGGGAACAAATGTGAAATATTTGCAAAAAAAAAATAAATAAAAATTCTTCAGAAATGTTTTGCTCCTTTGCCACTGTCTGGTCATTGTATTTAATATCATGAAGAATTAAAAACAAATATACGGACATTTCTTTCCAATTTTTGGTTTTGTTATGTTAAAATTTAAAAGCAGATTTTCTCAAGTTATCAATTTGACTCATAGCACAACAGCAGGGTTAACTGCTGTTAACAACTACGATCCATCCATCCATTTTCTGCACCGCTCATCATCACGAGGGTTGCGGGCCGCTGGAGCCTATCCCAGCTATATTCGGGCGAGAGGCGGGGTACACCCTGAATCGGTCGCCAGCCAATCGCAGGGCACATAGAAACAAGCAACCATTCGCACTCACATTCACACCTATGAGCAATTTAGAGTCTTCAGTCAACCTACTACGCATGTTTTTGGGATGTGGGAGGAAACCGGAGTGCCCGGAGAAAACCCACGCAGGCGGGCCCGGGATTAGAACCCCGGTCCCCAGAACTGCGAGGCAGATGTGCTAACCAGTCGTCCACCGTGCCGGCACCCAAAATCTTTTGGGGGGGAAAAAAAAATAATTTTCTAATTGTTTGTATTTTGGATTTTTGCTTATTGTGCGACTTATTTTGTAATCTACAAACTGCAACTGACATCATCGTCCTGCAAACACTCACCTATGGGTTTCGTGCAATGTCGGACCTCTTCAAGGGGTGAGTAGTTTTTAATTCTCCTTTTAGCTCACAAAGCTTTTAAGCATTGAATGGCCGACCTCTAACAATCGCCTAATGGTGTATCCCTCCTGTTCCGAAAACCAACTTAACCAGTCAGTGCGGATGACGTGAATCAGTCATCTAGTGTGTCATTTCCATCCGATTGTGTCATAGATGGACCACTACCTCCTCTTCCTGCGTCCTTTCTCTTAATGACAAAAGTTTCGACGCCACGCCCGGAATGTCTTCTTCACGTATGCCGTGACAAGGTGCAGACGAAGTCAAGTAAAAATGCCAACATAACCAGTAGTAAACTCCACTTTTATTCGTAGTATAGAGTAGAAAGTTGACATTCCAGATGACATTTGAAGAAATCGGCCAGAAAAGTAACATGCCAATTTGTGTGTGAGGGTGTGGGGTAAGAGGGGGTGTGCCCTCAGCGTCTGAGAAGCGCTTGAAAGTGGTACGAACATGCAACTAGTTTGAGAAACACCTTTGGGAAAAGAGAGACGATTTCCTCTTCCTCCTCCTCTGCTCGACCTCCTTTTTGTATCCCCTGCTGTCCGTCGCTGACTTGAGTGAGTCTCTTTACAGTACCTTTTATGATTAGTTTGTGGGAACTGTTGTTTTTTGGTTCATGACTTCTAAACAAAGTTCCTGCACAATAATTCACTCAGTTTGTTGTTTTGATCGGCACGCGGAGCTGCTGCATCCGTGCAGCCCGGGGAGAATACAGCAACAATCTTTAAACCGCCTCTCCTGAGGTCTTCAGATGGAGCCGAAGCAATAAGGAATGTTTTTAGAGGATATTTCGCACTGGTGAAATTGTTACTCTTGCACTTTTCTGATTCATTAAATTACTGATGTTGCAATGATCTAAAAAAGACCAACTATTGATGTTGCTCTTCCCTAAAAAGAAGACAAACGACTGGTGCAGCAATTTCCTAAAAGACGACCTTTTGATGTGACTTCTTTACTAAAAGGAAGGCAAACCGTTGATGTTGCAGTTTCCTGAAAACAAGACAAACTGTTGATGTGTGATTTTCCTAAAACGAAGAGTAACTATTGATATTACGCCTTCCTAAAAAGAGAAATTATTCATGTGGTACTTTTCTTAAAAAAGAAAAAGAAAAGCCAAACTACTAATGTTGCACTTACCCAAAGAGAAGGCAAACTGTTGATGTTGCATTTTCCAAACAAAAGATGCTGCTGTTGTCTCAAAAGAAGACAAGTTAAAATTGTTCACTTTCCTTAACAAAGGCAAACTGTTGATGTTGCACTTTCCTAAATAGAAGACAAAATATTGATGTTACTGTTTCTTAAAAAGAAGACAAATCATTGTTGTTGCACTTTCCTAAACATAAAATATTTGTGCTATTACAGAGGATTAAACATATATATAGTTTAAAAATTGCATCGTATTTATTATTTTATTTGCAAATCAAAAAGAAAAGAAAAGCTTTTGCGTTGTCTCGCCTTACTGTGCCCAGTGTGAACTTTACCATGACCTTAAAGCCAAGGTACATAACGGCACTGCCATTTTTATAGCGTACCGTTACACCCTTAGTGCATAATAAATTCATGTGTGATAGTATCTGCTTGTTAAAGTTGGCGTCCATGTGTAATTATCAGCTACATTTTGTTTTATATTGGACTGAGCAGCCAGATTGATTCCTGTGTCGCTCTAAGGTCCATTTCCAGTTCTTGTGTACCACTTTTGGGCGACTTAATACATTCGTTGGAATAGCCGTGTTGAATTGAAATCCGTTGCGAGCGCACAACAAACACGGCGTTTATTTCTTTGTGCAGTCGCAACACTGGCAAGCCTTTAAGCGCAACATTCCAAAAGTGAACGTTCCCTTTTGTTCCCTCGACAACAAGCGGCCTGCAGGCAAAAGGGGTCACAAGTGTGCCTCGTTGAATCTGCAACGTCCTCCCGCAGGAAGCCATGTTGGATCTGACATCACGCGGGAGGTGAGTGGGGGCTACTTTTTTTGTTTGGCAGATGATCTTCAGTCATGAAATTTTCAGCGCTCAAGGCGTGTAGTTGAGTGGAATGTGTCTCACCAGGTGATTCAATCTGTTTTGGGATCAGTTAACATGCGCATAATATCGCTGCACCATTCCAACAACAGTTTATTAATAATCTGCTGCTGCATTGGACAGCTTTCGTTGTTCTTTTGGCGGGGGGGAGGTGGGCGCAGAGTGTTTTCTCCACCATTTGGAGCATCGCTCAATGCAGACTTTCAAGTAAATGTGCCGCATTTTGGCAGGCGCTATGGGTGGATTGGATTTTGGCTTTCGTGCACAGGGGTCCTGCTCTGCGGTAAACGCCAACACTGAATCTTCCCTTCTTCTTGTATGTGAAAATGTACTTTGTTGACATTTCCCAGCCTTTATTGCGCCAAGGATTATTTTACATGAGGAATAGCAAGTGGCGCACCAACAAATTGATTTGTGTTTATTTCTAATTATTATGACTTATATAAAAGTATATACTGTCTACTATTTAATGAATAATGATGATCTCATCTCAATTGTCTGACTAATATACTTAGTGTACAATCTGGGCCTGTTTAGTTGAACTCAAAGCTATAGCCAGGTCCATAAATATTGCGGCATGGACAAAAGTAACACATAAAGGACAAAGTCGTGATAAATCAAAGTTTCACTTCTCAATAGTTGGTTGCTAATCCTTTGCAGTCAGTTCCAGCCTGAAGTCTGGAACACGCAGACGTCACCGGATGCTGCATTTCATCCCTGCTGATGCCGTGCCAGGCGTCTACTGCAACTGTCTTCAGTTGTTCCGGCTTGTTCTTGGAGCATTAGCCTTTGAATTTTGTCTTCCGCAAGTCAAATGCATGGTCGCTTTCAGGTCCGGTGATTGGCTTGGCCATTGCATAACATTCCACTTCTTTGCCTATTTCAAAAAAATTAAATACAAATTTCTTCCACAGTCTTTTTCGGGTCATTGTACAAGCCCAATTCCAATGAAGTTGGGATGTTGTGTTTAACATAAATAAAAAGAGAAGACAATGATTTTTAAATCATGTTCAACCTATATTTAATCGAATACACTACAAAGACACGATATTTAATGTTCAAACTGATAAACTTTATTGTTTTTAGCAAATACTTTTATGGCTACAACACGTTCCAAAAAAGCTGGGACAGGGTCGTGTTTACCACTGTGTTACATCACCTTTTCTTTTAGCTTTGTAGGTGAAATTCTTTCCCATTCTTGCTTGATGTACAGCTTCAGCTGTTCAACAGTCCGGGGTCTTCGTTGTCGTATTTTACACTTCATAATGCGCCACACATTTTCAATGGGAGACAGGTCTGGACTGCAGGCTAGGCCAATCTAGTACCCAAACTATTTTACTACGAAGCCACGCTGTTGTAACACGTGCAGAATGTGCTTTGGCATTGTCTTGCTGAAATAAGCAGTGGCGTCCATGAAAAAGACGTTGCTTGGATGGCAGCATATGTTTCTCCAAAACCTGTATGCACCTTTCAGCATGAATGGTGCCTTCACAGATGTGTAAGTTACCCATGCCATTGGCACTAACACAGCCCCATACCATCACAGAGGCTGGCTTTTGAACTTTGCGTCCATAACAGTCCGGATGGTTCTTTTCCTCTTTGGCCCTGAGCACACGACGTCCAGAATTTCCGAAAGCAATTAATATCTGGGCTCGTAGCACCACAGAACCCTTTTCCACTTTGCATCTTAGATGAGCTCGGGCCCAGAGAAGCCGGCGGCGTTTCTGGGTGTTGTTGGTAAATGGCTTTTTTCTTTGCGTAGTCGAGTTTCAAGTTGCACTTACGGATGTAGCGCCCAACTGTATTTACTGACATTGGTTTTCTGAAGTGGTGATATCCTTTACACATTGATGTCGGTTTTTGATGCAGTGCCGCCCGAGGGATCGAAGGTCACGGGCATTCCGTGTTGGTTTTCGGCCTTGCCGCTTACATGCAGTGATTTCTCCAGATTCTCTGAACCTTTTGATGATGATGATATGGATCGTAGATGATGAAATCACTAAATTGCTTGCAATCGTACGTTGAGGAACATTGAGGACTATTTTCTCACGCACGTGTTCACAAAGAGGTGAACCTCGCCCCATCTTTGCTTGTGAATGACTGAGCAATTCAGGGAAGCTCCTTTTCTAGCCAATCACGGCACCCACCTGTTCCCAATGAGCCTGTTCACCTGTGGGAAGTTCCAAACAGGTGTTCGATGAGCATTCCTCAACTTTCTCCGTCTTTTTTGCCACCTGTCCCAGCTTTTTTGGAACGTGTTGCAGCCGTCAAATTCTAAGTTAATGATTATTTGCTCAAAACAATAAAGTTTATCAGTTTGAACATTAAATATCTTTGACGTGTATTCGATTAAATATAGGTCGAACATGATTTGCAAATCATTGTATTCTATTTTTATTTATGTTTAACACAACGTCCCAACTTCATTGGAATTGGGGTTGGACATCTACGCTGTGAAACGTCGTCCAATGAAGGATTTGGCTGATTACGAGCAGCTATTTGCCTAATACACTTCAGAATGTTTTCGATCATTAGTTCCTTTCCTTCTGCATAGTCTTCTCCTCCCATCACGCTGGTACAAGTTGATCTTTGTCTCATCTGTACTTTTTTAGTTGTTGTTTTTTCCAACACTAATTTGGCCTTTCTGTTTTGGGGTAAAGCATGGCAACATACTGCACTATGTAAAAAAAAAAAAAAACAATACTGCAAAATATATTGAATTATTGCAATGTGTTTGCCTTAAAAAAAAATGGGTTTCTTTAGCACTGCTGATATCCTGTCCTTTCAAAAATATCAAGTTCTTCCTCGCCAAGCCATACCCAGTGTGAACGATGCCACGGTAGAAAGAAGTCATCTCGTGCACATATCTCGCCTGTTCATCAGGTTGTTGTGGATTTTGGAGAGCATTGTTAAAGATCGCGGAGCCAGTCAGCAGCACCGTGACACACTCTGGCTTCAACGAAATGTTTTTGTTATGGTTTTGGTCTGTCTGCCTGCAGCCCACTCATTGTCTTGATGCCATTTTCATATGAATGCAGTGCGAGCCCATCGCCGGCACGTCGCTCTTTTCTTTAAAGCGCCTCTGTTTGTGAGGCAGTGCGCATCACAGCACTCATTTTGAATACGGTAAATATACAAAGCATTGAACAGTACTAATGCAAAAATGTCTTAAAAATGGGTTCTATGTAAATAGTTGGACCCCCTGTAAATCTTTTTTTGAGCTTGCTATTTCCTAAACTATGCCTGTGAGCAAGCTGTTCTGAAATTTGGAGAGTTTTGAAGTCACAATTGACCTCACAATTGACCTCACACCCCCCTCCACCAAGTTCCTTTACCAAAGACCTGGTGGCTTGGTGGTTGAAGATCAATTTTAAAGCAACTACACAGAAACACTATCATGGCAAGGCCAGAAGATCAGCACAGCTGAGTGCTGTTGGGATCACACATTAGCATTAGCAAAGTGCATGCACCACATGTATGGATCTGCTGCATGAATTGACAAGTGTAATTTGGCAGCTCTAGAATGAAGTAGATCTGCCCCTAGTTGTCATGGTAACAAAAGTGAAGGGCGCAGGGTGAGCAGTGGCTTATTTGCAAGAGATAGGACTGCCCCCTCAAATCAGACTTTAGTGATAATGGGGAGAAGGTGACATTGTTGATGTAATTCTTGATCTATTTTGACAAAAACATGTCGCAGATGTTATTAAGACATTAAGTTAAAAATTGTGGGGGAAAAAAATCAATCAATTTCAATTTAAATCAATTTTAGAAGAGGTGCTACTGTGAGTTCATTTTGGAATAAAGGCAACAAAAGCACACAATTGTGAATCAGAGCACTTTCCTCCGCTCATCAATCAAAGTCGGCATCAGCGAGCTGGATCTGGACACCCTTTGATGCAATCACCGCATTGCACTTCCTGCTTCGGACGACGATTGAAGATCACAGTCTCACAGAATGTGAGAGCTTGTTTAGTTGTAATAATTTAGTAGTACTCCACCTTGGTAAAAATGCTCATAATGATGAATGATAAACGTTTTTTTATTTGTGCCTTTGTCCTGATTTATGACTAGTTCATTTTAATTGGGCCCACATAGTTAAAAGCTTATTGGCTTCCCAATGTTTAGCCACATAAACACACACGATGGTGTGGCTAACTACACAAGCATAGTGAGGGAGAAGTTTATACTGCTTAGCCACATTGACGAAAAGGTTTCATGACCCAGTGCCAAACCTGCAAGCTGACTTTAAGCGAGGGGCTCGGCATGCCGTAGACTGGTCGGCAGCCAATCGCAGGGCATGTAAAGACAAACAAGCAATCACACTCGACAATTTCAAACTTGCAATTTAGAGTCTTCAGTTAACCTTACAGCCACTCGATGAATGCGTGAAATCACAATGCACAAACTGTTGAATTCTTTCCCGTCGATCCATCCATCCATTTTCTGTACTGCTTATCCGCATTACTATTTGAATGTGTGAGGAAGCCGGAATACCCGCACGAGCGCGGGGAGAACACGCCAACGCCACCCAGGAAGGCCGCTGCCAAGATTCGAACACAGCTGTGAGGCAGACGTACTCGTCACCGTCCACAGTGCTGCCCGCCCCAAAACATTCAAACGACAAATGCTCATCATAACGAATAATAAATCATTGTTTTACCATATTTTTTCAGTATAATCCTCTGCAATTGGCTGGTGAGCAGTCGCGGTGTACCCCGCCTCTCGCTCAAAAGTCAGCTGGCATAGGCTCCAGCTCACCTGCCACCCTGGTGAGCAAAAGCAAGTTTGAAAAGACGTGGATGAATAGCAAATGTTACGTTAGGATCATTTGCGACTAACGCTGTTTCTGATGAATATTGTAGAATGGTATGGAAAACCTTGATTGTCATTGTATGAGCAGATGACAGCCAGATGAAATTCAATATATTTTCTAATTGAATCAAGAGCAAAAAACTGTTGACACAATATTGTCACAGAACAACCCTGCAGACAAAAGAATACAATTCCTATGACACTGCCATTAAAAAAAAAAAAAGCTTCAAGCCTGTTTAAGCGTGCTCATCATTTCTGTTTTGACACAGCAGATTATGGTGAAAGGATTTTTTATTCCCCCCCCCCCCCCCTAGTGTAAGAGCACTAGCAGTGGCCGCTGTCTCCTGATTTTAGTGCGATGAGGAGGAGGAAGCGGGGCTGTCGAGAAACAAAAGGGTTTTAGTGCTAATTAAAAGTGAGTCATCGCTCATGGTGCGCTAAAGCTACATAAGAACGGTCTTTTAATAAGAAGGCTTAAGAGGCGGATTGGAGTCTGCGGTGCTTGGCACTCGGAAGGCAGAGCTGTAAGATCAATCACTGGAGGTGTTGAACGTTTCAATCAGTCTCCTTGGGATTGAATGCCTATACCAGATTATTTTTTGGACTGTCTAATTTCCATGTCACATTTCAAGTGGCATCTATCCACATGGAAAAAAATGCAACAATTATTAAATGCTGTTCGATTGGCCTGGGATGACTGTTGGCCCGTTGATTCATTTAAAGCGCTGTAACCTCTAAAGGTGGGTGTAAGTCACACACAGTGGCTATAAATATCTACACACCCTTGCAAAAGCCAGGTTTTTGTGATCGAAAACAAAATGTGACCAAGAAAAAAAATAAATCCAAAATCTGATAGGGGGAGTCAAAATAAAGTGAGCCAATGTGGTCGCACGCCCTCCTATAACTGGGAATTTGGCTGTTTTCAGAATGAAACATTCCGAATCAAAGTCCTGTCAAATGGGAGTCAGCAGCAAAGCAAACACATACCACCAGTTAAAGTGCCTTTGATGAAACCCAATTAAAGTGCAGCTTCTCTCGCCAGCGTTTACGGACTTCTTCTTTGCCTTGTAGATTGCAGAAGCCTGAACGTTTTGTGATTTACATATGTTCATGATTCCCCAGTTGAGACACAAAAAGTTTGTTTAAAGGTTCAAAAAGTGAAATGAACAACGACTGAGGGTATGAAATGAAATGCTAAATGCAATCTTTTTATGTTGGATATGGCTACACAGCACATAACAGAGAAGAGCTTCCCTCAAAATCTGCGTATTTGCAAATGCTCAACCGCAAACGTACCTCCGGACTGCACCACACACACCACATGAGCAGCAAGAACACAATGACGATTCTTTTTCTTGTCACGTGCGGGGTCTCTCGCGTTTTAGATATCGGTATGCGTTTACCTGGCCTGAGCTTCGACTCGTCCGTCCGGTAACCTTTCAAGCTTTCTCTTATCCCGTCTTCAGGATGCCCGTGGAGACGCGCTCCTTCCGTGACACGTCAGCCGTGGGTCGATTTCCAAGTGTCGCACTCGCTGCGGGTGACGAGGACCCCGAGGAGGCTCCCGCCAAGGCCCCTGAGGAAGCCAAGGACGATGTGTGCCGGCAGTGGCTGCGCCGCGTGGGCCGGTGCTGCTGCCCAGAGACGGACGACGACGACGTCACCGATACGCTCGTCACGGCGCCGGAAGAGGGCAAGGACGAGGGGGAGCTCGGCAAGAGGCCTGCGCCCGGTGATAGCGAGCTCGCCGGTACACACCTGGCACGGCTGCCATATTGTCCATTGTCTGTCTGTCTGTCTACTGCAGTACTTCCCACCCTTCCTTGAGCCTTAATTGAGGGGTTTAGTGAATTATATTCCCAGTCCCTGATGAACAAAAGAGAGCTTTTGGACCATCTCTCAGTGGTTGGGAATCCCTGGTCGAGTCTAATCTGCTTGCGTGCTCCGTTTCCGCAGAGCTGCCCCTCAAAGTGAAATCAATAGACCTGATGAAGGGCAAAACAGGAGCCGAGCGCCTGGCGCACCGCACGCACCTCTACCAATGCGACGACTTCATCATCCGGAGAGGCCAGACGTTCCACATGTGGCTCACGCTGTCCCGAGCGTTCCGGCCCGACACGGACAAACTTCACTTGGAACTCAAAACAGGTATGTGTGTGAGAAAAGTACTCACACTGTGTACTTCAATAAAAGTACACTGAACCCCCATATAGTTGTGGTTAACTCATTCACTGCCAGCCTTCCCAGTTAACATGGATATTTGGCTTCTAAAGCCGTCAATGGCAGTGAATGTGTTAAGCATTTGCGAATTTGACTATTAATGGATTTTTTAAATTTTTTTTTTAGGGGGGGAACCTATCCTCCGTTATTGCCATGTTGGTGTCAAACAACATTTTTGCGCTTAGGTCATGCAAGGTCATACATAATAGAAAAAATACCAATTAGTTGTGGATTTTCACCATTCACAGCACGGCTCTCGTCCCTAATCCCGCAAATAGCGGGGATTCACTGTAAAGATACTTGTGTAAAAGGGCACTGTACTAATTGAACGCCTCCATTTAAAGTCCCTGTAAAGTGGAAATAAATGTCTTCTAAATTTGACACACCACAGAAAACTGTTAACAACACTAAGAAATTTGAATGATGAAAAAAAAAAAGCCAAATGTATATAATGAGGCTTCAAATTCATTCATTCCTTCATTCAAATTCACTGAAACACAGAATACTTGAAACCACGCCCCACTGAAAAATGGATGCTACTTCAAATAATATCGAGCTTTTGCCTACACATCCCTACATGTTTGAGCTGCGAAAAGACAGTATATCCAATTCAAAGCCTCTGGTTGCTGGAATATATCCTACCGGGAGAGGCGCTAGCCACCAGCTAGCTCGCGAACTAACATGCTTGGGCCTAATAACTCACAATTGCGCCGGATAACGACTAATGCAAACGATGTGGGGGAAGGGCGACTCATATCGGGGCCCAATTGTGTCACTTGGCCCCATTGTAGCCATGCCCAAAAAAATGAGGAAAACTCAAATGAAAAATCTCCATAATTGAGTACTGCATATTTCTCACTCTCTGCACGTTTTCACCAATTATCTTCAAACATGCGTAATGTATTTAGAAACAAATTGCTGACACTTTAAAGGTTCTTTAAGTACAATAACATTACATATTTGCACTTCGGTAATTTCTACCATAGAATACATCATCTTCCGAGGGATGAGTGGGTATTATAATTCCATGCGCGAGAATTTGCCGCCTTTTTGTCTAAAAAGGGCAGCTTTTAAATGTGACAGGAACAGGCCAATAACCTTTGGATTCGGCGATTGAAAAAAAGGACGTTTTGCTGCAGTATCACCTGGGAGATTGACAAAAAAAAAAGCAAGCGAGGGAAGGAAGGAAGGAAGGAAGGAAGGACGGGCGATGTTTGGGGATTTGTATTTTTTTTCTGGGCTACTGTTGCTATGGCAACCGCTCTGGGTTGCTATGCTCCAGAAGGAGTGGCGATACCGAGCGCTCGGTCCTGAGAAATCCCTCCGAGTGACAATCCGCCCTCACGCTTGCCAGACGCCACGACCGGGGCCCCGTCCGCATCCAGCAATTATAGCTGCATGTGATGCGTGACTGCAGTTTGTGTGTATTCGTATTTGGAGCCACTAAGCGTAGAACCCATGATGGAACGTACTGGGTTGAACCACACCGCCGTCAACGCTATTTTAATTCAATCTTGTTTTTAATCATTATGTAAAGCACTATTGAGTTTCCTAATTGTGTATGCATGGTGCTATACGAATAAACTTGCCTTCAAGGAGGCATATGATGTTCACTTCCCAGGTGTCTCAATAACAATTTGACAAAAATGTTTGTGACAGACACGTTATTAAGACGTGAAGTGTTTTACAGAGTGAAAAAAAAAATTAATACACCGTCTGTCTCCGTTACACAAACACAATAAATCGGGGTATTTGACAAATGCGCAATTAGTCTTTTGCATTTTATCCTTATTCTGTCTCACGAGTCATGTTTTTCCCACTACTAGTGCCATTTTTGGCCAACTGGTATGACCTTAAAGGGCAAGTATGCAAGATTTGAAATATAACCTCACTCACCCCTCTTACTCACTGGCATATCCGTATCTGATCCCATCTTTGCTACACAAGAAGCCACGCAAGTCACATCTTCTTTCTCGGATTGGTTGTTTTTCCTCAGGTACGCTGATTCCTGGAATATCAAATTAAATTAGAGGCACAAGATGAGGCTAGAGATGGCTGATATTTTCATAGATCATACTTATCATAAACTGCTGTCATAATGACGTTTAACAAAAGAGATTTTTTTTTTTTCTTAAGGAGGAAAGGAACATATTGGAACAAAAATACATGTACAACATTGAGGACATTTTAATGGGTAGAATATAAAACAGAGATGAAAATTGATATCATTTCACATTGTTGTTGCACTTCCCGCTAAAAGATTCCCAGTCAACAACAAGTTCCTTATTTCGGGTTTAACTTGCATTTATTGATGCATTTGCACTTGCATCAGAAATATGTTTGTTTTTTCCTTCCCGTTATTTGTTTTTATTTCTTTTACCACGACCTTCTTTGCTCTCATTAACAACTGTCATCACGCAAATGATGATTGTGTTCCAGGTTATGAAGCTCGTTTCAGCTTATCCTTCCGGGCGTCTGGCTTTATAGCGCTGGAACCAAACAGCAAATGAGCGCACGTGCATTCAGCGCTTTTAGAGTGCGGCTGCAGCTGCTGAGATCAAATGATTGTTTGGTGTGAGAGAGGGAGATTTTTTTTGTTTTGAGGTCACCCTTCCTTTATACTGAGGCCATTTAAGCATTAGAATGTACGCTTACACTTCATTAGGTTGCTTCAATCCTGCCTTCGTTTCGTGACCATGCTCGTAACTTATTTAAAAAAAAATTTTTTTAGCATTCACAATATGATTTTGTATTAACCATAATATATGAAATATATATATGAAAATATATGAAATATGAACGGAAATATGAAAAACATGATTTGGGTAGTTACCAATGCTTCTAATGATTTCATTAATATCAGCCGTAAAGCTCCACTGTAACTGACTGTGTCTTTCCTGTAGTATATCATATTCAGAACTGCCTGTAACATTGTCATCGACTATTTTTTGAAACATGTTAAATTCTTTCTCAGGCCCTACAAAAATGTAAAACTTTAACGATATGTGTATTTTTTGGGCTTGTAGTTGGCAGTGAATGGTAGGAGGTCATTCCAAGAGTATGTATAAGTATCCGTGTGATGCAATGCTGTGTTTAATTTACATCACGGCAAAGCCTACAAACTTAATAATACAGTAGTATGTGATGTGTCCATCAAAATGGACTATTCAAGTTTATGAATGTAAGAATGCATTGTGAGTGTTTGTCGTGATCATCCGAGCAACACGTTGTGAGATTTCCTCACTCTCGGTCTTGTCCAAACAAAGAGGTAGGAATGCAGGTGGGGCAGCAAAAACAATACACTCGCAGAACAGCGCCGAGGCCGAGCAAACACGTTGACGTCTGCCTGCCTCCACTTCCCCCCCCCTCAGGGCCTCTGCCAACGGTGTCAAAAGGAACGCACGTCATTATCCCACTGGTGGACGAGCCGCAGGACGGCCGCTGGCAAGTCGCCCCGGATGAGTGGGACGGCGCGAGGATGAAGCTGTCCGTCAACTCCCCGGCCAGCGCCGCCGTCGGGCGCTATCGGCTCCAGGTGGAAACGGAGTGTCCGAGCGGACGGGCTATTTCTGCGCACGACCCCGCTAATGACATCTATGTGCTGTTCAACCCCTGGTGTGACGGTAAAAACACAAAAACAAAAAACACTCTCTGTCCAGGCATCTACAGCAGCGGTTCTCAAGCTCAGGTCCGGTAGCTCGGGTGTTCACTAAATCATTTGTTATATCATTTAAAAAAGTGCATATGGACGTATGGGGACCTAGACCAATAAGAGGTCAGCCCAATTCCACGATTACCCAATTGATTGATTGATTTTTATTTTTTGTACATTTCTGGAAAACAAAAACAAAAACAAAAGCTCAACAATCAAGAGTCCAGTTGCCTTGAGTCAACCTATGTGGATGACCATCACCTGCAGGATGAAGAATATACTCGGACATGAAGGCAAAATTGGTCTTTTTAATTCATATTTTCACAGCAAGTTACACATTTTTTAGAGAGAGATAGGGCGAGAAGCTCGGTCATCCGGGAGGATCTCAGAGTAGAGCCGCTGCTCCTCCACATCGAGAGGAGCCAGATGAGGTGGCTGGGGCATCTGATTCGGATGCCTCCCGGACGCCTCCCCGGTGAGGTGTTCCGGGCACGTCCCACCGGGAGGAGACCCCGGGGAAGACCCAGGACGCGCCGGAGAGACTACGTCCTTCGGCTGGCCCGGGAACGCCTCCGGATCCCCCCGGAAGAGCTGGGTGAAGTGGCTGGGGAGAGGGAAGTCTGGGCGTCCCTCTGCTAAAGCTACTGCCCCCGCGACCCCACCCGGATAAGCGGTAGAAAATGGATGGATGGATGAAGAACATTTTTTTATTTTTGAAATTGACGTATTAAAATATGACTGTCTTTCCCTGTTAAACTTTCACTTTAATATCATGAAATTACAACCTTATCTTGGAACAAAAATACTACATAGTTCTCATAACTTATTCTTGTTGATTACATTTTTTTTCTCCCCTAAAATATTTTACTCTCATAACACTAAAACATTTTTCCGCTATAAAATTGAACTGTAAAGGGAAAAATGTTAACCCTTTAGTAGTCAAGCACCTTGAGAATGTTGCGAGGTGCAATTGAATAAAAACTTCAAATACGACCTCGCAACCCCCTTGCAGACTTTTAATATTTCAAAAATAGCTGTAGAAAAACACTCGGATGTCATCTTTTTCACCCTCCATGTTTACTTCTTTGAAAATATTATGTTTTGTTTATATGGAAATAGAATCAGCAACCTTTACACATTTTATATGATGGGATTTTTACATTATATTTTGGGGATTTTTCACAGTTTTTAATTTAAAACTTTACAGGTGAGTTCTTAACATAGCAAATGCACAAAGGGCATTTTAGAACACTTTATAAAGTCAGTATTAATACTTTGAGGACCACAAAATTAGACATTTCACTATCGATCGAAGAAGAGGAAGAGCTGCATTGTGGGAGGTGGTGGCTCTTTAAGGCTAGCAGTAGCCAAAGTGACCATAAACATTACCCGAAAAGGCTAAGACACCGCAGTGATTTGCGAGCGAACCCACAGTTATTTCATCTTTCACCCTTTTCTATATTGCACAGGATAAATTTTCAACCAGACAAAATTCAAAATCAGGTAAATTTAACGTCATTCTGTGGCTGGAACGGATTCATTGCATTTCCATTCATTTGAATGGGAAAAATTATCTCGGTTTGAGAACGGGGTCACGGAACAAATACAATTTTTAACCCGAGCCATTTTATTTAATCATTCCAATTTGGTAGTTAACAAGACTCCTTTCTGTGATGTGTAAATTTATATTCACTTTACAGGGACTTTAAGTCGAGTGGCAAATTATTTGTGCGTCATTACTTCGCACTGCTGCAAATGAGCCATACTTGTTGTTCATTTTGATTCCTTTCCTGGTTGCCAGAGGACGCGGTGTTCATGGACGCCGAAGACGAGCGTCAGGAGTACGTCGTCAACGACGTCGGGCGCATCTATTACGGCACGCGGGACCAAATTGCGGTCCGGACGTGGGACTACGGACAGGTGAGGCGCTTGTGATCAGGAAATTGAAAGCGCACAATTGACAGCTTTCGCTCTCGTTCTGACTTTCAGTTTGACGACGGCATACTGGCCGCGTGCCTCTTCGTCCTGGACAAGAGCGGAACTCCTCCGTCTGGGTGGGGGGACCCTGTTAATGTGGTGCGAGTCGTGTCAGGCATGGTGAGAGAACAATCTGTTGTCTTCAGTCCCTGCTGACCCAGACGCCTGTCTATATGGCACAAGACCTATTATTAGTTTATGTTGACAGATGCTTGTAATATATAGGTAAACAATACATGCAATATTTGGGGGGGGGGACTTATAGTAGTCATATTGTATCCTCTGCAGCTTTCTGGTGCGTGTCAGGTGTGATTGGATAGCTTGGTGATGAAACGCTGCCTGCTTTTTAATTTCTTCACCGCGCTTTTGTTTTTCATGAGCTCAACTCAAAGGATTTAAAGACTTACCCAAAAGTCTGACAAAATCTTTGTTCGCGAGCACTTAGTCGATCCACCTCACAGGTGTGGCATATCAAGATATGCGGCAAGTTTGACTTAAAGAACACGGAAAGTAAACTTGTATCCCAAGGCACCACTGTGCTGGTATGTTTATCTTTGTTGAATATTCATTTTGTGTTAATTTGACATTACATATAGACATTTGAATACAACAAATCTTGTATTTGTCAACAATATTATGTACATGATACATTATGACATTCTGGACCTCAACATTTTAAATTAACTTAGCATCGGGGTCGTTCTAATTCACGCGTGTCAGGTTTTCCTGTCATCCTCTACTTATAGATCAACTCTCGCGATGACCAAGGTGTTGTGGAGGGAAACTGGTCGGGGAATTACATTCAAGGAACATCTCCGACCGTCTGGAGCGGAAGTATGGAAATACTGACGGAATACCACAAAAACAACGGCACTCCCGTCAAATACGGCCAATGTTGGGTTTTTGCTGGGATCGTCACCACAGGTAGTGTTTGAACGGTGCCGCTTGACACACTTTGGAGTCCGGCATGAGTCGCCCCCCCCCCCCACCCCCCACTATGGAACTCGTTATCTGGCGCAAATGCTATGCCGACACCCTGATAATGCATCTTTCCTCGTTTTTTTTACGTTGCACATTTTGTGCAGTGTGTCAAATTTAGAAGACAGTCATTTTCACTTTACAGGGACTTTAAGGAAAACCGGCTTATTTCTTGACATTGTTTTTTATTATGTTATTACTCTATGTTTTTATAAAGTACAATACTGCATGTTGCTTTTTTTGTCATGACTGGAACAGATTAATAGCATTTCCATTCATTTCAATGGCAAAGGTTGATTTGAGTCCCGAGCATAGTCACGGAACAAACTAAACTGGAAGTCAAGGTACCGGTGTACTTTTTTTCCCTCCCCATATGGTCTTTTGTTTACTGAAGCAAAGGTCCTGACTTTGTGTGCAGTTTTGAGGTGTTTGGGCATTCCCAGCCGAACGGTGACCAACTTCAGCTCCGCACACGACACCGACGTCTCCTTGACGACAGATGTGTACCTTGACGAGGACCTGCAGCCCTTGGCTCATCTGAATGCGGACTCCGTCTGGTGTGTGCGCTCACCGTCCCCGTCGTCCTGTGTCCAATATTACGCTTTTTTTTTTTTTTTTTTTTTTTTTATATATATATACTCATCGTGACACACCAGTTCATACAAGTGGAAATGGAGGATTCCAGCGCAGCCAAATAGCAAAAATATACATGAAAAAAGATATATATGAAAAGAAACAAAAAACCAGCACCGGTGATATTGATACCGAAACGGTGACCTACATTGTGGTGTCATCATCGCCAAATAGCTTAACTGACTTCTGGGGCACCGACGTGACTGACATCAATTGATCCGAGTCTCCGCTCGCGTTTGCAGCGATGAGTCTGGACACAGAAAACTCTGAAAACATCTCATAGTTCCGTCGGACTGGCAACGCGCTGTGGCCACAATGCAGAAGTAAGCAGTAATTCATTAATAATGCAAATATTCATTGTTGAATGTCACTAATGAGCCATATTGGATAATATGTGATAGTCGATGGCTTTTTTTTGTTTTTTTTTTAAATAATGAATGCATCCTTACTTCACAACAAGCAGCAGTTTGGCACATTGAGAAATATTCTATATCACGTTCAAACTGAAAACCAAGTTGGGATTTCAAATTAGGGTTTCAAGCCCGGTTTTAGGTTTCAAATGATTGTTTCAAGATACGTTAGGGTGTCACATTAAGGTTTCAAATCAGGGTTAGGGTTTCAACTGAAGGTTAGAAGAAAGGGTTTGGATTTCAAAATGAAGGTTTCCAGACCGGGTTAGGGTGTCAAATTAGGGTTTGAAGCCAGAGTTTGGTTCCCGACTCGGTTTAGGGTTCCAAACTCGGGTTAGTTTCAAATCAGGGTTTCACGACAGGGCTAAAGTTTCAAATTCGGGTTTCGGGCAGGTCATGGATTCACATTAGCGTTTCGAAAAAGGGTTAGGTCTTCAAAGTAGGATTTAAAGTTAAGGTTTAAAGCCTGGGTTAGGGCTTCAAATTAAGGTTTGGCTTCTTCCTCCCCAAGGAACTTCCACGTGTGGAACGACTGCTGGATGGCTCGTCACGACTTGCCTGCGGGAATGGGCGGCTGGCAAGCGCTGGACGCCACGCCCCAGGAGACCAGCCAGGGCACGTTCCGCTGCGGCCCCGCTTCTCTCGCCGCCATCCGCGACGGTCAGGTCTTCCTCAAGCACGACGCCCAGTTCGTGTTTGCCGAGGTCAGTCGACGGGAGATTCTGGATTTCCCGGAGAGGGGAGAGGCCTTTATTTGTGTATTTGTACGTAGCACGACACGACATTGTGGAGCGATCACACGTCTATGTAAGAACACCTTTGACAGTATAAGACTCCACACTTGATCTGAGCGACTGTTTATGCACCTCGGTATGTGCTGCTGTTTTGTTTAGCAACAGAGTTTAATGAGCAGTTAACTCTCCTGCCTGTGTATGTCTGCGAAAACTGAGATTTTGACACGGACTATTATTTTTTCGGATATACGCCACAGTTTCCGCTTTGCTGCAGAACTCAATTTTCTTGCTGCCCTTAATGTCTTCTTGGATAAAGAGTGACCCCTTAAAGTAGCTCTGGACGCTGCTGCTGTGTTATACCTCGATAATCTTTGCTTTGCTGCGGCACATGCAGTTTCGTTACTTTTAGTGTGCTCTTGGATAAAAAGAGACATTTCAATTCTTGGCACAGCACAGTTATAGTCCGCAGTCTCTGATTTGCTGCACTCTCCATTTTGTTGCTGCTCTCATCTCCTCTTGGATTAAAGAAGAGCTCTTAACTCTGGATGCTGCTGCATATTCAACCAGAGTCTCTGCTTTGCCGCAGAACTCTCTTTTCTCACTGCCCTTAGTCTCCTCTTGGATAAAGAAGACCCCCTTTTGCTCTGAACGTTGTGGTGTTATACGTCATAATATGTGCTTTTCTTCCGCACTCCATTTTCTTGCTGCTTCCCTTAGTGTCCTTCTGGATAAAGCTCTGGGCGCTGTGGTGTTATGCTCCAAAGTGTCCGTTTTGCTCCATTTTGCTGCTGCACTTAGCTTCCTCTTGTATTACAAAACAGAAATGAAGTCTGGATGCTGCTGTGTTGTACTACACAGTTTTCCTCTTTGCTGCAGGGCTCTGTGTCCTCTGGGATTCAAAACATACAAATAAAATCCCCTTTTACTTCTCGGTCTCCCTTTTCTTGCTGCTCTCAAGCGTCTTAAAGTGTTTAGGTATTTACACCGTTTTGACTGTGGAATGTGAACGCTTGTAAAAAAAAAAAATCTCGTCAGACTGGTCGTTCAGGATTTTGCTAAAGGATGAATTCACTTTAACCCACGGCCGACTTGATGATAAAACCACAAATGTTGCGAGTGCTAGATAAGTCTGGCCACTGAGCGATACCGCCTACGTAAGGGACAAAACTGGGGCGCATACAGGACAAGGCCGACTGAGCTTTGACAGCATAGCTGCGTGCGCTGTGTATTAACATGCGGCCATAAGGCGCCCGTCAAAAGTGACACTTCGCACCTGCTCTGAGCTCTCTTTTTTCCTCCCCCCTCTGGGCATCCTCAGGTGAACAGCGATAAGATCTACTGGCAGAGGAACCCGGACGGGACCTTCTCCAAAATATATAGCGAGAAGAAGGTCGTGGGCCACCTCATGAGCACCAAGGCCGTCGGCTCGGACGGACGAAGCGACATCACCCGCCTTTACAAGCACCCTGAAGGTATCGCCGGCCTTCGCTCCATTTATCTTGTTGACGTGAAAATAGTGATTGCGATTGTGAATTCATTTGGTTCAGGTCTGGAGCACAGGGAATGCAAGAAGACATATCGCATAATAGAAAGAACTCGTCATTTTCCCGGCAAGCGTATGCATAAAAGCGGGCTGAATCTCGCCGGCAAGTGTGTGTGTGTGTGTGTGTGACACACTTGACTGGAACGTTTTTGTCTGTCTCATCTTCCTCCGCACTCTGGGAGTCTCACCGATAAGTGTATGCGTAACAGTGGGCTGGATCTCGCCGGCAAGTGTGCGCATCTCAGTGGGCTGGATCTGGACGGTGTTTTTCTTTACGTTAGCGATCACATGTAGCATATCCACGTACTGAATCAAAGAAAAAGAAAAAAAAACCACAATCAATCCCACGGAGTCCTTTGATTCGAATTCCACTGTGTTGTCCTTCAGGAACGGCGGCTGAGCGCATCGCTGTGGAAACGGCATGCCGTTACGGTTCCAAAGCGGAGGCGTACTCCTCCCCCGTGGTGGAGGACGTGGCCATCGCGGTGTCCATGGACGGCGACGGCCCCCAAATGGGGCGGGACGCCGAGCTGACCGTCACGCTGCGCAACAGCAGCGCAGAGCACCGACGCGTCGTCCTGCATAGCCAAATAGCCGTCATGTACTACACCGGCGTACACAAGGCAACCGTCAGGACGGACCACACCGACCTGGACCTGCTGCCCACTGAGGGTGAGTGCCATTGACTCCATAATCTCCGCTTTGCTGCCATCAGTCTCCTATTCCCGCCTAAAATAAAATGTCTCTATTTCTGGACCATTTGCTATTGTACCCCACAGTTTCCGATTTGCTTTCACGCTCTGTTTTCTTGCTGCTCTCAGTGTCCACTTGGATAATAAGAGACTTCTAAGCTCAGGGCACTGTGACTCCAGAGTCTCCGTTTTGATGACCGCTCCATTTTCTTGCTGCCCTTCATTTCCTCTTGATCTAAAAGAAGACCTCTAAGCTCAGGAAGCCGTGGTATTATACTCCACAGTCTATGCTTTGCTCCTCAGTGCCCTTAGTCTCCTCTCGCATAAGAGAAGACCTTCAGTTATGGACGCTGCAATGTTGTACTCCACAGTCTCTGCTTTGCGTCAATGCTCTGTTTTCTTGCTGCCCTCAGTGGCCTCTTGGTAATAAAAGACCTCTAAGCGCGGGAAGGAGTGATATTATACTCCACAGTCTCCGCTTTGTTGCAGCGCTCCTTTTTATTGTTGTCCTTTGTCTCCTCTTTGATCAAGCAAGACTACTTAGTTCTGGACACTCTGGTATTATACTCCACCCGCTGCTGCAGGTGTACGTTTTCTCACTGCCCTTAGTCTCCTCTCACATAAAAGAAGATCCTTATCTCTGGACTTTGCAGTGTTACACTCTCTGCTTTTCCGCAGCATTTCGTTTTCTTGCCGCCCTTAGTCTTCACTTGGATAAAAGTAGAGCCCTTAGCGCTTGACGCTACACAGTCTCCGCTTAGCTGCAGCAGTCCATTTTCTCCCTGCCCACATTCCACTCTTAGATAAAAGAAGACCCCTTATCCCTGGACGCTGTGGTGTTATGCTCCCAAGTCTCCGCATTGCTGCGCGCCGTTTTCTTGCTGCCCTCAGTCTCCTCCTTGTTGTTGTTTGTTTGTTTGCATGTCTCGTTCCAACCGATGCATTCAAGGCGATTTGGTTTTCCCAGTTCTTGCTATACTACCACAGTGTTTTGAATTCAGTGTTCGCTTTTCAATGAAGAGTGTGTTTATTTTAGTTTTTTAGTTTTTCACTTCCACTTCTTTAAAATCTCCAAGGTCTGCCACAATTTTATCAGTCTTGGCAATCCGCGATCTGCCTCCATTGCTTTTGAGCACAAGCACAATATATGAAATGGCAGGACCAATCTGCAATGCTGTCAGTCACTTGTGTGATTGCAAAGGGCTTTTTTTGGGGTTTGTTTAAATGTTGTGTCTTCTTTTTTTTTTTTCTTCAGTGAAGTTTTTGGAGTGGACCCTCGAGTACAAAGACTACAAGGACCAACTGGTGGACCAGGCCGCCCTCATGTTGACGCTGTCGGGCCGGGTCAAAGAGACGCAGCAGGTCCTCGCCACGCAGTTCAGTTTCCGTCTCAGGACTCCAGACTTGCTCTTAAAGGTGAGCCGAACCATCATTTACAATAGATGCCACTTGGGGGGGGGGAAATAGTGGCCACAATGTTCACATAGCATGTGCACAAAATGCTTATTTGTAGCCACAAAATATGAACATGTGGCCATATAATGTGTGCACAAAATACAAGTTCATAATATGAATATGCTGTCAGTCCTGGACAGTCGAGTAAGGAAATCGAGTGTTCCTTGTAAGTTATGACTGGCATTGCAGCTTCAATTGAAGGCACCCTTCCTTTTCTTGATGTAGTTTCTTGATGATATTTCGTCCGCATGTTATACGTATTGCGTGGCCGCAAATTTGCGTTTTGTGTGTCCGTTATATCTACAGTGAGTCCCTTCGTCCTTCAAGGTCAAGCCGCTATCAGTCAATATATCAATATAGAGAGACAGCAACAAAACCATTTGGTTGGGACAAAAAATGTCAAAATGAACTTCTTCTTTGGTTCAGCCCATCGGGAAGGCCGTCGTCGGGGAGAAGATACCCGTGGAGATTTCCTTCACTAACCCTCTACCCCAGGTGCTGACGTCAGTCATGTTCCACGTGGAGGGACTGGGCCTCACCACCGCTCGAAAGATTCCTCACGGGTGAGCAGAAAAACATCAAATACTGTTCCCCCCCCCGCCCCCCCCACTGGCTTTTTTGACTGTCATTTCCCATCCCTCCATTCAGAGATATCGGGAGCCGAGCCACCGTCTCCTTCACCGAGCACATGGTGCCCACGCTGGCCGGGCCCAGGAAATTACTTGCGTCTTTGCACTGCCGGCAGCTGACGCAGGTCCACGGTGTGACAGATGTCGCCGTGCGCCAAAGAAGCTATGGCGCACTATAAGCGATGACCCTTTCTGTAGAAAGGATCAAGAAAAGCGCATAGTCAAAACTTGATTTAAAGCCTGACATTGGGCACCGCGAAGGAACATAAGAGCCCTCGGGCAAATGTGGGATTTTACCTCGGAAAGCACTGAAAGTGAAAGCGTATACTGGAGTCGCACTCCGAAATAATTAACAAGCTATAAGTCCTTGTCCTTGACAGTGCGCTTTTAGGCATGGTTACGTTGGAATCATGTTTTACACACAGTGGGACCTCTAAGAAGGTCAGTGCCGTGTTGAGTGCTAAGTAAGCATGTGTGCCTCTCAGCCAAAAGATTCTCCTTCATGGAGTTTGCACGCTCTCCACCCACATTCCGAACACATTAAAGGCTAAATTGCCCATAGGTATGAATGCGAGTGCGAATGCTTGTTTGCAATGATGATGATGATAATAATCATCAATTCATTCAGACGGGTTGATGTCCACCGTTCACACATTTCTGAATGAAATACATCTGATGCATCGCATGTCCGCAGAGCTCGCACGTCTGTCTGCCTGCACCGCGATCAAATTCAACCAAAATTGCGTTAGACTAGCTACTCCAAAAGTTAGACATGGTTTCAGAAGGCGTAGGTTTAGACCGGTTTTCACTCACCAAATTGTCACATGCGGCGGGGCACATGTCAAAGGACAAACCGTTGCGTCGGCACGCCCATCTGGGCGCAGACCGGTCTGCCAAATTGGCAAACATTGGTTTTAAACTGGTTTATTGTACTGTATTCTAGTAACTGTTGTCTTTTCTGTACCAAAGCTCAGTGTGCTCCTCTCGACGCAGTTTGAAATAACACGAGCTGATAGCAAACTGTGCGAAAGCCTCACATGCTTCTGCATTGAATGTGGACGGGGTGCACTCCAGCATGTGGAGAGAGCACTCGTGTTTGAAGGAATTCACAATGATTCATCCCTAACAGGAGCATAATTGGCACATGTACTATTTTGTAGCTTGTTTGTTAAAGCACCCACACTCCGAGTGTGTTTTATAAAGCTATTATAACAATACGGCGAGTATCCAGTATCATGCTGTGACTAGTATCACAATACAGCGCGATATGGCCGGTATAACAAATCGGCCGATATCACAATAGAACTAATTTCAGAGTACAACTGTAATTATGACCTCACGAGTACCACGATATGGCGTTATCAAGATATTCTTTGAATGACAAATCTGCTATGATCACAATACAGCTCGTATTCTGATACTGAGAGTATCGCGAATCAGCAACAATCACTATGCAGCTAGTATTGTCCTACGGATGGTAAAACAAAATCAGATGGTATCACGTTACAATGAGTATCACTTTACAGCTCATATCGCGCATTGCCAGTATCACGATACAGCACGGCCAGTATACAAACAATCCTTCAGTATCACGATACGTACGATAAGTGTCACAATACGGCTTCATATCACAATACAGCCACTATCATAACAAGTCGGCTTCGATTACGATTACGACATAACTTGTATCAACTGGGATCATGTTACTCCCGAATTTTAGGATACAGGTAGTAACTATCACAATACAGTTACTATGGCCAGTATCACGAAACAGTTAGTTACAATATGGACGATATGTATATTTAAAAAAAATAATAATAATAATCATCATCATTTTATCACGATGCAAGTGTCACAATAGGACCAGTCCAGTATTACAAATCAGCTAGTATAACGATACAGCTCGCGTCTCAATGAAGTTAGCATTATCATCCAGCCAGTGTTACCATATCAGCTGGTGTCACATCATGACTGCTGTCACGTTATTGCTCGTATCGTGATGCTGCTTAGTATCACGATACGGCTTGTATCAATCTTGTATCATCAAGATTCTAGTGTCAGGATTCGGTCAATATCGGGACACCCGATATCGCAATGAGATTTGTAGCATACAGAAGTAGGATGGCGCTGCTGTCGTTTTTCATAGCCAATACCAGGATACGAATAGTATCACCATACACAGAAGATCTGAATATAAGTAGTATCGCCTACACATGCACAGCTAGTGTCACAATGTGGCCAGTATAGCAAATCAGATGGTATTAACATTATAAAACCTTGTTATTTTTTCACCAAAGCCCGATTTTCTCTTCTCTCACTGATTTTGAATCATGTGAGCAAAGAGCAAACTGTGAGGAAGCACAATAATGCTTTCACATTAAATGTAGAGCAGATGAACTCCAGAAAAAGGAGAGTACACTCATGTTTGAATAAATTCACTATTATTATTCGCTAACAAGGACAAAGTTTGCACAAGGTCGGTGGTTTTGCAGTGTGTTTGTTAATGCACCCACACGCCGAGTTCATTTTCTCTCGGCGCTTCATGTTGGACACATTCAGTTCAAGTTCAGCGGATAAGAGACAAGTTATTCGATATTCTGTCAGGGATAGAAAAGAAATGAGGAAAAAGAATGATATGAGGCCCAGTTTTCTTATCCCCCATTAATGATACGTTTTTGCATCTGATACCGTGACAGAATGTAGGCCACCGCACATTGAACAGGAACAACAAACGTGCTGCATCTCATTTCAAAGGAAGCCGACCAAATGTACCGGTTGACTTATGGTTAGCTGTGTCAATGTTGGACAACTCGTACCGTTTATTCTTTCAAATTGTAATAAGATCATACATTAGCACAACTCTTAACCATGAGATATGTGCAGTCATGCTGCAATTCTTCTTCTTTTTCTTGTCTCACCCACTGCTGTTTTAAAAAAGATGAAGCACTTTCTTCCGGTTCAGGTCACTGGCGGAGCCCTATGGCATAATACGACAGCAGGCCATCATAATAAATTAGCAACTACAGTATAAGCAAAAAATCATAATAGGACAAGGAACATCATACAGCTACTGTCACATGATGGCGACGGTGAGTACTGTATAACAAAACAGCTACTATCAACTTCTATTACGATTGGGGCTAGTAACCCAATACGGATCGTCTTACGATGGGGCTAGTGACCCAAAACGGATCGTCTTACGATGGGGCTAGTGACCCAAAACGGATCGTCTTACGATGGGGCTAGTATGTTACAAGCAGGACCACAAATCAGCTAGTATCATGACACAGGTGATGTGGCAAATATCACGATACGATGCGTATCGTGACGCAATGAGTATCATCACACAACTAGTTTCACAATACGCTTGAATCCCAAATCAGCTAGTATCAAGATATAAACTAGTATTATAATGCAGAAAGTATAAAAATATGACTCGTATCACACTATAGCTAGTATCACAATACAGCCAGTATTGTGATACAAAGTTGGCCAAAACTCAGCCTAGAATACATACATCTAGTATCAGAATGTGACTAGTATCATGATACAACTAGTATCACGAAAGAACTACAAACTACAACCAGTATCAAGATACAGCTGGTGTTGTAATTCGACCACGACCAAAAGACAGCTAGTATCATGAGTGGTATCAACGATCAGTTTGTTTTACGATACAGCTAGTATCATGATTGGCCCAAGAACAAAAGTCAGTCTTTCAAATATGTAAGTGTCACGATATTAGTGTCATGATACCAGTCGTAGCATTAGTAGGTACGCGCACCCTTGTGCGTCTGAGACGCTGATTATGAAGCTGCAGGCTCCCTCGTGTTGCAGTGTTTTGTCGTTGGTTTTTCTCATGTGTGATGCAACTGAATTCGCGAAGAGTCAAACTATGGAAGTATGATATGGAAATATATCTGTGGCAAATTCAAACTCCATAAATGAAAATGTCATGGTCTGAAAGTACATCTTTACCATCTGAGTTTGGATTGGAATTTCTGGGTCGAAAGCTATCACCCAAATAAATGCAGGATGACTCACAATATTGGCTGGCTGAGTCAGGTGCCTTGCAAAACGCGTGAGAATCGAGAAAAAACTTCTTCATCCCAGCCGTAATCCCTTCTCGGCAAAATAGACAGCCGGAGGGCTTCTTCCAGCCTCTTCAGAAACTTTATCGACCACCATTTTCCTCGTGTCTGATGTCGAGGCCTTGGCGAAAGACCTCTCCTCTCCTCATCCGGACACGCCCCACGATCTTGTCGTGCCTCATGGGCTGCTGCGCCGCTTCGGATGGTGTCCATTCCCATCCGGCTGTCAAGGGTGCTGCACTACTTTTGATTTGATTTGATCGAACCTTTACGTATCCACGTAAGGCAATTGAAAACCAATTCTAAATGTGTAATTATGTCGACCTGGCTGCAAACAGCAGAGTAAAACAAAGCAAAACAAGCGCAAATACATGTACAATGTGACAGGCTAAAAACAGTTGTAGCGATCATGTACACAGCATTCATCACCGTGCCGCCACAGCCTGTGACACTGAGCCATTTTTTCAAGTATGAAGTCTTGGATCTTTTTCTAGCATCCAAAGTGGATTCCCAATCAAACTATGTCACATGACTTATTCATTATCATCATATCAGTGCGTGTCTGTCCCCTAAAAATGACAGCCGTCGTCATCGCCAACTTTTTGCACATCAAAGTGTTTGGCGGGGTGCAAGCTTTTTACGAGTGACAATGATCCCTTCTTGCCGGTGAAGAAAATGATACCTCCCGTTCTTGTGTGGGTGATTGTCAGATCGCCTTGGGAAAGCTGTCAAAAAAAAAAAAAAAGAAGCTACACGACTACCACTCCGACTCGCCCCGTCATATGTGTTCTGCTCTTTCCTAAGCCACTTTTCTGCTGAAATATTGAGCACTGAAGCTCATCTGACATGAACGCCGTGTTCTTTCATTTGAAGCAAGCAATTTAATGTTTCCAAAAGCATGTTAGGTAAGACTAAATTGTCTTTGATCTTGACAAAAGTATGCATTTTCAATCTCAACGATGACATTAAATTGTCTTTGATGTTTGTAAAAACAAGTCAATTCGGGGCTTCATCTGGACACTGCCCCTGCTTTGCTGCGGTGTATCGAGTAGCAATTCAGTCCTCCCTTCGTGCAGTTTGTTTATTTAGCTCGGTGACAGCGCGTCCATCAATCAAGCGCAGCGATTGGTAATTTGTCGTTGATTTAACGCGTGTCATTAACAGATTTGAGTGAACGTGACCGTGGGAGGATATGAGGAGACGGGCTGCTTGCGTGAGGTTTTATTTATTTTATTTTTTTTATCAAGTCTGCTGCTGTCTCATCCACCTTCTGATGTGTCACCCATGAAAATAAGCTAATTTAGTTACGACACGGTCTCTTGTCGCTGTGCAGAGGCAACACTTTGTCCCAAAAATTGGAGCCGGCGAGTGCAGGCGGCACAGAGGAGGAACATTACTCTCTAGCCAATGTGAGGAAAACCTCTGATGCAAGAAAGGCATCGAGATTTTGCTGAAGGGCCGCTGGCTGAGTTACAGGCGTCAAGCACGTTCGTACTTAATTTTATTACCGTCATTTCTCGTGTATAATGCACACCCATGTATAATACGCACCCCCAAAGTTGACCTCAAAATTCTGGAAAACCCTTCTACCTAAGTGTAATGCCTTTTTACAATGCATGATTTTGCTTCTACCCATATGAAAAACATAAACATGAAGTATTATCTATATTTTGTTAAGCACTTTATTTGAAAACGGAATGCTTTATTTTTATTTACTTGTGTTTTATTTTATTTTTAAATTCACAGCCCTACTTTTATTTAGTATGTGAGAAAACACACAGATGTGCTCATTTGATTACCCAGGCAGAATTGGTAAATTGATTTTTATTTTAATGGCATTCAAATTAAACTGTCAAGCATTTCAGAAAACCATTATCAATGAACAAAACATAACCATAAAGAAATTAATGATTGTTGTTGTTCAGTCATCAGTCGTATTCTAAAAAAACAATATTTCACAAATTCTGCCAGGGTATGTAAACCTATGAGCACAACTGTACATATTATGCTGTCATATTGGAATGAAAAAGGTGTAGGCTACACCTTTTTCATAGCCTCTAGGTGGCGCTGGCTTATTAGAATGAAAGTGTACACCTTTTTCATAACCTCTAGATGGCGGCATACATTTATAAAATGGGAAAGTTTTCCCTATACCTATGTATAATGCGCACCGTTGATTTTTGACAATTTTTTTTTGGGGGGGGGGGAGTATTATGCGCATTATACACAAGAAATTACGTACATTAGAAACAATTATCTTTGATGTTTCAAGGTTCATTGATGACAACATTGACTGTTTACGAGATGTATAATGGTTCATCATTGATTTGCAAATCATGTTCAACCTATATTTAATTGAATACACGACTGCCACCTGTCCCAGCTTTTTTGGAACGTGTTGTAGCCATAAAATTCTAAGTTAATGATTATTTGCTAAAAATAATCAAGTTTATCAGTTTGAACATTAAATATCTTGTCTTTGTAGTGTATTGAATTAAATATAGGTTGAACATGTTTTGCAAATCATTGTATTCTATTTTTATTTATGTTTAACACAACTTCCCAACTTCATTGGAATTTGGGGTGTACTATAAGAGATAACAATGCGATACATTACATTGTGATAACTGTTGTAACTTGACTCCATTCAGCCGAGAGCAGTTTTGACCACCCACGTCGACAAATCATCCGCCGCTGGCGCTGCATAATTCAAAAATCCGCCTTACTCCTGTTTCCTTTTGGCCCCTTCCGTAATCTGGTGGTGTTTCCGCGGTCGTCGAGGCAACGAGGCATCACGGAAATTTTGGGAGTTCATCATCCTACACACACACACACACACACACACACAAACTCCCAGCGTCTCTGCACCTTTTGCAGCGCCAGTGTGGGAGGTGATGGTTTGCATATGATTTGGCAAAGGTGATGCGCACAAATGTTTCACATAAAACAAATGAAGTTCCAATGAATCTTTTGTAAAAACATAAAACAGAAACTTTGTGTCAGTGAACCCTAACCCATTTTTATTAAACAACAAAGATGATAAAAGATGATTTTTTGGTGAAAATCCAAGTGATTTACAACCTTTAATGAGCCTAGCGTACATGTTTTTGTAAACATCAAAGAAAAGTAGTTCAAATTAAGCAATCACACTGTACGTTTTTGTCAAATCTGAAAATTTGTTTGTGAACATCAAAGATCATTTAAAGTCTTTCATGAACCTAACATGTTCGAAAACATTCACGGAAATTATTAATCAATAAAAACAGACCATGTAAAATCCTAAATAAACATAAATGTTGTTGTAAACATCAAAAATGACTTGAAGGTCTTAAACCTAACACACAGTACATGTCTTTTAAACATCAAAGACAATTATTAGATGATTCTGCATCGACTGTAAAACTCACACACAAGAAACCTTAAACACGCAATAAAACAGTCACACTCAGCGAAGAATCTCTCACACACACACCAAAACCTTAAACCTTAAAAAAACTCATATACACCAAAAGCCTCACACGCGTACGCGCACACAAAATACTCATACACATCCCAAAAAAACCTCTCACGTCCCAAAAACCTCTCACACGCACACTCAAAAAACTCATAAAACAAAATACTCTCACACAGGTGCCCCCAAAATAACCTCCCACCATATAACACCAAACAAATCTTTCACACCTACCAAAAAACCTCACACGCAAACCTCGAACAAAAAACCCTCATACACACCAATAACTTCTCACATGCAAAACACTCTCTCTTTCCGCCCCAAAAATCTCTCACACACGTCCCAAAAAAAACCTCACAGCCACAAAAAAAACCGCTGACACACTCCAAGAAACTTTTGCACACAACAAAAAAACTCTCACACATACAGAAAACTGTCACTCACACTACAAACCTCTCACATTCTCTAAAACACCTCTCACACGTATAAAAAAACACACACAACAAAAAACCTCTCACACTAAAAATCATCCAAAAACTCACTCACTCACTCACTCACATAAAACTTCACGTTCCCCAAACACTGTCTGTCTGTCTCTCTCTCTCTCTTTCTCTCTCTCTCTCTCTCTCTCACTCACCCACTCACAAAACCTCTCACACACATAAAACCTCATGTTCCCCAAAAACTCTCTCTTTCACACACACACAAACACAAAACCCCTCCACACAAAAGAAACCTTTCGATCACTAAAAAAAACTGTCACCTAACAAAAAGCGTCAGCGGGAAGCAGAGTTGCGCCTCAACTTGTGTGGGCAGCATTCATCTAATCAATAGCGCAACAGTGTTCAAACTGGAGTTCAGAACATTCAACACCCGATTGAAATCGAATTTCACGCAATTAAATGCCATATAGATGACAAAGACATGATTTCCGTATGCCGCAGTTGGTTTCTCTTTCCTGTCATCACGCCTGAGAAGCGACAGCAGGTCAACGCTAAAAGGGTATGTGGTGCCCCCCCCCCCCCCCCTCCCAAAAAGGCATTTGCATATTGATAGCGGCCAATTATGCGTCTATATACTCCTGTGGCTGAGCTCTTATTTATCTCCCCCTGCCGCCAAATTAACATACAAAACGAGGTCAAAAGTAATCAAGCATCAAATAAGTGTTAAATGTTTTTTTTTTAAAGTCTCATGAGTGACAAGCAGCGAGTGAGTGACAAGTGGAGGGAAAAAAAAAGAAAATGTGGATTTTTAGGGTGTTGTCTTTCCACTCACGCACAATTGGAGTTAGGATAAATCAATAAAGCTGATTTTTTTTGGAGTGTTTACAAAACTGTTCATCACACCTATCCACAGTGAAGTTTGTATGAGTTGTTGTTGTTTTTCAACCACCCAACAAAATTGCTGGTATCACGCCCTAACTTTCTGCAACTTTGACCTAACTTTGACTTTATCCAGGCTAACCTGCTAACAAACTTTTTTTTTTTCAAGATAAAGGGGACAAAGGTGAGCAGAAACAGGGACTGCGGGTTAATTACACGGCAGGCACATTACAATTTAAGCTGAATACTAATTTCAATAGTTTCATCTTTTCAATATGACTGATGCAGTAATAATGAATTTGCCAGTTAGAACTGCCTGAAAAAAAGGTCACTCAATCGTTCGATTTCTTTTTTTCTTTTTTTGGGGGGGATGAAAAAATACTATTATTCATAAATATAATTATTTAAAAATGTACCATCAAGGAATTTTTAGTGGCATAAAACATAAATAAAGAGTATATTTCCATTCATATTTGTAAGTTATATATATATATATATATATATATATATATATATATATATATATATATATATATATAGTATTTAAATAATATTTAAATCAATACTTGTTTGTATACACTTTTGATCGTATGAGAATAATACTTTTTTCATGCTTAGAATTGTTATTTTTATTGTTGATTCTTAATGCTTTGTAAATAGAGGCATGCAGTATGTTTTTTTTATGTATATATATATATATATATATATATATATATCTGTCCCTCTTTTTTATAGATATTTTGCTATCTCACCATAGGAATTAAATATTTATCCGTTTTGTCATTAATATGAAGCTAAAGTTAATGCTTCTGGTACCCGTAACCTAAATATTGAAATAAATAAATCGTTTTAAATTTCAAGGCAAAACGATCATGGAGAAAGACTCAAGAGCGCCTCCGCTGGTCGCTTTCTGATCGTTCTCTTGGGTTGACTACAAGTGCCAGTAACATTTCCACTAAATGTGGTGTTAAAGGGGGAAAATTGGTTGGATATTCAATCATAAATCCATAAACAATGTAGGCAGTGTTAGACTGGGAAGCTCTGTTGTACCCATGATTGTCATGACTTGCTATTGGTGTCGCCTCCTGGCTTCAATCAGAATTTGGGGAATGCAATCATTGGGTTAAGCGTGACAAGAGCATTGGGAGAATTGCATTACGTGGAGCGCTTTGGCCATTCAACGTCATTCGCCGTAAATTGTCTTCTGACTCAAAGTGTCTTCCAGTGGAGAGCAAAACAACAACAGCCAAAAAAGGCAGAAAGCTCAGGGGCTCCTGTCCGCACCGGTGCAAAAAGGAATTTTTTTTCTGCCTAAAGTAAGGATGTCGCTGTGTGGTGCTCCAGAATGAGAAGAAGTGAAATTTGCAGCTTTTGTCCTTCAGGCTGCTGTTAGCTATTCTTAGCAAAGGCATTTTAGAGTCGTTTTACAAGCCCAATTCCAATGAAGTTGGGACATTGTGTTCAACATAAATAAAAACCGAATACAATGATTTGCAAATCACGTTCGACCTATATTTCATTGAATACACTACAAAGACAAGCTATTTAATGTTCAAACTGATTAGCAAATAATCATAAACTTGGAATTTGATGGCTGCAACACGTTCCAAAAAAGCTGGGACAGGCTCATGTTTACCACTGTGTAACATCACCGTTTCTTTGAACAACATTCAATAAACGTTTGACAACTGAGGACACTAATTGTTGAAGCTTTGTAGGTGGAATTCGTTCCCATTCTTGCTTGATGTACAGCTTCAGCTGTTCAACAGTCCGGGGTCTCCGTTGTCGTATTTTACGCTTCATAATGCGCCACACATTTTCAATGGGAGACATGTCTGGACTGCAGGCAGGCCAGTTTAGTACCCGCACTCTTTTACTACGAAGCCACGCTGTTGTAACACGTGCAGAATGTGGTTTGGCATTGTCTTGCTGAAATAAGCAGCGGCGTCCATGAAGAAGATGTTGCTTGGATGGCAGCATATGTTTCTCCAAAACCGGTATGCATCTTTCAGCATTAATGGTGCCTTTACTGATGTGTAAGTTACCCATTCCATTGGTACTAACACAGCCCCATACCATCACAGATGCTGGCTTTTGAACTTTGCATCCATAACAGTCCGGATGGTTCTTTTCCTCTTTGGCCCGAATGACACGACGTCCACGATTTCCAAAAACAATTTGAAATGTGGACTCATCGGACCACAGAACACTTTTCCACTTTGCATCAGTCCATCTTAGATGAGCTCGGCGGCCCAGAGAAGCCGGCGGCGTTTCTGGGTGTTGTTGATCAATGGCTTTTTTCTTTGCATAGTCGAGTTTCAAGTTGCACTTACGGATGTAGCGCCCAACTGTATTTACTGACATTGGTTTTCTGAAGTGTTCCTGAGCCCACGTGGTGATATCCTTTACACATTGATGTCGGTTTTTGATGCAGTGCCGCCCGAGGGATCGAAGGTCACGGCCATTCAATGTTGGTGTTCGACCTTGCCGCTTACATGCAATGATTTCTCCAGATTCTCTGAACCTTTTCATGATGATATGGACCGCAGATGATGAAATCCCTAAATTCCTTGCAATTGTACGTTGAGAAACATTGTCCTTAAACCGATCACCGCTAATTACTGGACATCGAGGGAAATCTTTTGCTGTCCTTGTCCACTTTGTATTTAGAGTAAATTCCTTCCCTCCTGGTTGCACTGCTCCTCCTAGTCACTGTTGGCGAGCGCGATGCTGCCAGCTGAGGCCATTGATGAAACTTTGAATTATTTAATTTAAACTCAGCAGAGGGAGGACACCGAGTAAAAATAATATTCTAGGCTAGGGATTTGCAAATTGTGTAATGGGGAGGCTCTTATATGAACTGCACAAAACAAAACTGATGTTTTTTTTCCCCCATTTTATTTGATATATAATGTGGTTGGTATGCATTTTGATCATGAGCTTTTCCTTTCGATGGCTAGATGGATGGATGACAGACTGATGGATTGACTGATGAACGTTTGACATATGATGTGGTATGCTTTGGATAATGAGCGTTTCCTTCCAATTGACAGACAAACGGACGGACAAACAGATAGATGCTAACGCCTATAAAATACAGTTCTGTCCTGAAAACAAACATGGTGTTGTTGCAATGATCGATACCGGTGGCTCCAAAAACGTTAGTAGAGCCGAGTGGTAAGGCAACATGAGAGCTGTCTGATGCTGACGTGGGGTCGCCATGGCAACCACAGAGAAGCTATTGTCCTTGTTACAAAGCAGAGAGGCAGCCAAATGATTTTGAAGCCGCTATTTTAAGGTCAAATTACAAAGTACTGCACTTGAGCAATTTGTCTTCCTTTTCAAAAATTGTTTATTTTCCTCATAGGATGGTGCAACATCAATTGTTTGTCTTCTTTTTAACTCATTCACTGCCAGCCTTCCCAGTTAACATGGATATTTGACTTCTAAAGCCGTCAATGGCAGTGAATGTGTTAAGAAAGTGCAACACCAGTAGTTTGTCTTTTTTTTTAGAAAACAAACAGTGCAGATAAGTGCATCAATAACATTTCATAACTGTGTGAATTACGATGCTGGAATGTTTTGGTTTTTTTCGGCAATTTTTTTCCCACATTTTATCAACATGGCTTTCACGAAGAATTAAACAAATCGAGGTGTCATGTGCACTTTGTGTTCTTGTGGAATTTGTTTCAACACGACTATTGCGCTGCCGCCACCCAGCGTTTATCCCAGAGCAATGTTGATGAGAGGGATGCGAACCCCTTGTAAATTCCTTTTTGGAATGGCTCTGACTATCACCTGGTGGCTCTCCCAGGGCGAACTGAAACAATGTGATTCCTGGCAATTTGTTTTCTATTTGCAAGTCCACCTGCGTCTCGGCATGGGTCACCTTAGCCGCAGTCTATTCATCGCACCCTCTGCTGACCTTTTAAGAAATGCTTCCAAATTGACTCTGACACGTTTGTCTGTGTGCTGGTGTCGGCCCCTCGTTCGACTCATCCGGAGGAGGCTTTTTGCTTCCGAGCGTAAAGATTTTGACAGGCGGGCTGTCCCAGGAGTTCCACTGTTGTTGAGAGAGAGCATTTACGCCTTGGCGTGCTTGTTTTGCAGCCTCTCAACGTGTTTGCACACACTCAGAGGGGGGAAAAAAAGGACGACTGCTAATTGGTGTCAACGGCAGAACAACAACCCCGTTCAAAGCTAAAAAAAGACATTTTCAACAACTTAGTGAGTCAAGATAAGTTTCGGACAAGCTCCACGACCAATTTCCTTCAACCTTTCGACGACAACGTTTTTGATTCCATGAAAGATGGACATTATTTGAAATGTTTTTAAATGGTTTTTTTTTTGTTGCAATTTTGCTATTTCCTGTGATAATTAATGTTTTCTTTGTGGATGGACCAAGAAACGCTTGGTAAAGAAAAAAGAAAAATTAAATATTAATGTAAGTTAAAAAAAATGTAAATAAAATAAAATAAAAAAGGGCATTTCCTTTGTTAAAACAAAGCAAACCCCAATGTATATATGTATATATATATATATATATATATATATATATATATATATATATATACATATATATATACATATTTCCTTTGCTTTTTTTTGTTTTCCATTTAACATCATCAACATTGCGTTCCTGTGAAATATTAGTTTTTTCATCTGACCAGAACAATCTGAAATGTTACTGTTGCTGTCAAAACATTTACACATATCTTCAGTGTTCACTATTATAGTAGTATAGTAGTAGTATGTATCTTCAAATCTCTCGCTCTCTTAATCACATATTTTGTTTTTTTTTCCTTACTAGAGAAAAATACAAACTCTTAACATATATGCGGGTTTGAGTGGACAACGAACATATGAAATAATGAATACTATCAAATGTCTCTGTCGTAAAAACAGCTCACTGCAAAAAAAAAACCCAAAAAACTAGTGGAGCACTCGCAATGCTAATTAAGCTAAGCTAGCCTGCCAGATGTCTGGAATCTCTTTAACCTTTGATGTTTAACCTGTAAATAATTTGAAACGAAACTAAGCTAGCTAGCCTACTGGATGTAAGGTAAATAAAAAATATTGATGTGTTACAGAGCATTGCAAAGCCTAACCCTCTTGACTGTGAAGTGAACTGCTTTGTATCCTGACTTTGGATGGACCTGTCACAATTGAGCTTGAATTGATTATTAAAATCCTCTCCAACTTTTCCAGTAGCTGCACTTTGGTCTTACGCCACACTCGAGTGTCAAGCTATTAAGCTAAGCTATTAAGCTTAGCTTAATAGCTTGTCAGGAGTCTAACACTTTAGCGAATGTAAATAATCCTGGAACTTAAAATATGTTCTTTCAAAGGGCTTTTGTGAACAATTTTCAAACTTTTTGACAAATGTTTACTTTGAGGATGATTCAAAAAGAAAACGAGTTTAGCCCAATGCTAAGCTAATCAAGCTTGCTATATCGTAAATTAAAGCTTGTCAGGTCATTTGTCTTTTAACACCAATTGTAGTCTTTGAAAACTTTTTTTTTTTCCAAACAAATATTTATTTTGTGGGTGGTCTCCAAATAAACTCAGACTTTTGCTTAATGCTTAATGTGAATAACGCTGTAGTAACAACAATATTTACTCAATGAAGGCTTCCGTACTTGTAGTCAGTCTTTATTTAAATGTTTTTTTCTTTGGCTATTCACACTGACACACATTCATCACCAAGTTACAAAGTTGTCAAGTGCTATTTTGGGGGGGAGGGTACAAATCAGTCTTTGACTAGTAGTAAATACTGCGTTGAAAGAACACACAACTGTTAAACACAGAGTTGGCATAGATATTTTTGTACAAAACCGCTCATTGTGCTGTACATTTCGGAGCGTCGACCGCAGGACGACAAGTGCAGATTTTTAGAGTTGGCAGGTTTCAGCTCTTCACCCAACTTTTCACATCAAGTGATGTAAAAGCAAAACGACATTCAGTATTGAGTAAACAAATGCGAACTATTCACTTCCTGTCAGTGTTAAAGACACTCCATTTGTCACGATATTGCTGCGAGACGACAGGCTCGAATTTGCTCGCTTTTTCAAACAGAAAGGACCCCGCGTAATGGCCGACGCCGCTTGTGAAAGGGCATTTTGTCATAGGGGGCGATATTAAAAGGTATCATAAAACATATCAGGAGGAATTATTGTTGTCGTCAGCGCACAAAAGGACACATGCACACACACGCACGCACAAAAACGCACAAACAGTGACCGCAAAGCTTAAAGCACGTCACTGCAGAGAGATTGCCAGTGATCGTTCGTTCGCATGCATTTCAACGTGGACAGGTACACCTCACAGAGAATCTGTGCTTTTTTTATTTCTTTTTTTTTTAAGGTGCCATAAGAGTCCCAAGCTGTTACCTCCGCCAAGGTAAAGGTAAAGGATCAAAGTGCAGGATTTTTTGTTTTTCACATTTCTACATTTTAATTGGTGGAGTCATATTGTATTATGCCTTTTTTTCACAATTTAAAACAGTTCCCAGTGATGTATTTTCATTCATGGAGGCAGCACTTCACCACCAAGCCACTGAATCACATAGTATAGCGGATCTGTGCATGTGGCGCAAGCAGCGGACGCATCGGCAAACACACAAACACAAATACCCCAAGCCCAGACCTCGAGAACTTTGCCAAATATTTGGGAGAAGCTAACTGTAATCTGTGCTAACGCTGCATCTTTGCTTATCTTTTGGCTTTGACATGATAGTACTTACGCGTAATCCAAACATGGCTTGAAAATGGCGGGTCTTCACCCAGCACAGCTGCCAAGTAATCGGCGCAGAAACTCGACGCAGAGGGAGGTATTATGTAAATTTGCCCGACTGTTACATCACAATTCTGCTCACTAATAGACACATTTTGGAGAATTGGCAGATAATACTTGTTTGTGTAACTTCACACTTGATGGGTTAGCAGGCACTCCAGAAACCCAGCGAATTGTCTTGAAGCAATTATAAAGGCAAGTTGACATAAGATGTGCCCTTTAACTTGTATGCAAATAACACACAACTCAACTCATTCACTGCCATAGACGTTTATGTTCGTCATCTGGAATTTACTGCCACTGATATGTAATATTTGTCGAGTATGTTTTTCAACGAGTAGGCGTGGAAGAGGGTCTCGTCCGGCTTGTCTGTAAAATTCTGGTTTGTGAACCGCTGTAAGGACTAACAGATTCCTGGAGATAGCACCGCTTTTCAGGAGAAAATCAAGATAATACGGGGGTGAATGTCTGCTTGTCACGTCGATTATGAGGGAGAGAATTGCCAACATGGAAGTTGGACAAGTTGAGGCACCTCACACTCAAACAGAGCTTGTATATATATAAACAGAGTATGTGTCGCCGTAGGGACTAGAAAGTGTGTGTTGCGATCTTGAGGGGGAAAAAAACAAATGCGGGAAAAAATACCCTGAAAGATCAGTCAAAATGCTCTAAAACCATAGGCAATATGGGGAACTCTGTTTTGAAAAACGGCTGGCAGTGAATGAGTTCAGAACAAAATTCAAGCATTTTCAGGAGGCGGTTTTCGTCAATGGGGTGCAATGTGGGCCATATGACAGCAGAACCTCAAAATTCCACATTTTTCGCAGCCAAGGATTAACATCGCAAGTATGCATCATCCATCCATCGCCCAATGGTACCAAATATTAATGGAATGTATGTCAACATCTGACTTGGGGGTCATAAAAGTAATAACAAATTGGCTTTAAAAAAAAACCTTCTCATCATTCTGGCATAATGCAAATAGAAAATATTTTGGTAATCCTAATTGACCTAAAACGGGAAAAGTTTAGTCTGATTTCATGTCTGACGGTGAGAAGGAAAAAAAAAAAAAAAAAGGATGTTTTTTTTATATAGTATATGTACTGTAAACTTCTGGTTTCAACTGTACATATGAAAAAAATAATAATAAAAACATTCTATTATGACGTGTGTCAGGCAAGTGATTATGTTCAACTTTAGAGGTTCCACTCTAGTCTTTAGACCCAAATGCTGGTCCATCGGACAGGTACTGCAAATAAGTAAGTTATTTTGGGGGGGGAAGTTTCGGGATTGTCCTGCCTTGGCGGAGGTCTCTGCTCTTTATGTGCTTTGAGCATCCTAACAGTCTTTTTATTTATTTTTTTTTTTTTTCATTTTGGATGTTTGGGATGGAAGAACAAGGAAGTGGAGTTGTTATTTTTTCTTTCTTTCTTTCTTTTTTTTATACACAGTGTTTCAGTTTTTGCATTGGCACGTACAGCGGCTCTAACACGGCTGCGCCTCCGCCACCTGAGGCCGGACGGATTGTTTCTTGGGACACAGGATCTTGGAGAAAGCCCTTCGGAAGCTGCTGTGGCAAAGCGGGTACAGGAACGGGTTGACGGCCGAGTTGAGCCACAGGAGCCAGAACGTGATGTCGTACCAGTAGTTGGCCACGCACGCGCCGCTGCAGGCGGCGCGGATGATCATCAGCAGCGTGTAAGGGGCCCAGCAGATCCCAAAAGTGCACACGATGACGGCCAGGGACTTGGCGATCTTGATGTCTCGGGAAAGGCGGGATCCCGGCGTCTTGCGGCCCGGCGCCGTCACCGCCGGCGAGTGCCGGAACGGCCTGGAGTTCCTTCCGCCCGGCGAGGACTTCTCCCTGTGCGCCAGGATCTGACTGCCGTCGGGGCTGCCGCCGTAGGGCGGCGAGATCCCCTCGTCGTTCTCGATGACGGCCGAGACGGCGATGGGCTCGCTGCACAACACCTTGATGATAACAATCATAATGAACGTAGGTCACTCGTCAGTCAAATGAAAAGTAGTTTGGGAAAACTGTCGATTTGCGCCATTATTGTCGCATAACTACAATTACAAACAGCGGGCGACGAGGTTTTATGGACAGAGGAGGTTGAGCCCGCAGGAGATGTGCAGGATCTGTGCGAACGTAGCGCAGGAACACAAGATTTTACAAACAATTAGTCAAGACTGAGAAATTGCTTTTCAACAATGAAGAAAATAGTAAAAAAAAAAAAATTCAAATGCACATACACATTAATCTTAAAACGGTGTGGTGTGGGATGGATCCCAGGGCTGCGTCTGTTTTTTGGGTGTTTTTTTTTTAAATATAAAAAACAAGCGCTTAGCACATCTGCCTCGCGGTTCTGAGGACTGGGGTTGCCAAGGAACTATGGAGGTGAGTTGAGGAGCTTTGTTCAGACAAAAGTAGTCTTTTGCAACAATCTGTTGGCATCTATGGGCAATTACAGTACAATATAAACCTTTTTAGGGTGGGTCAATTACGAAAAATGTTTTTTTCATTTCTGCGTTGAAATGAAAAAAACTATTTTAGTAACAATTATAATAGCATAATATTGTTTTAGACTGAGTGTGTTTAACTAAATGAAAACAAACAAAGCACTTTATGTCCATCCGTGTCGAGATTTTGGATGTTTTTGTATATGCGCAATGCATCATGGGATATATTGCTTTTAGTGAGCATCAGTTGACTACTGAATATGCATTGCGGGATACATTGAGGGGATAACGTGTACACATTCACACAGCACTACAAAATGGCCAACTGACTATATTGGGCGCTACATATTGACTCGGCATCGATTCCCAGCACAGCTATAATGTCAAAGGTCGCAGTCAGATCAAGGGAAAGAATAACCAGTAACCTTGCGGTTCTTGACGAAGAACACGGACCACGCCGCGCCGTCCCTCTGTTTTTTCGTCGGCTGGGGGGGCGGCGTCTCGTGGCGGGGGCCCACGCCTGCGTTCCTGTGGCGCCGGTGGATGTTCAGGTAGATGCTCAGGTTGAAGTAGGCCACGGACACGAAGGGCGTGAAGAACTCGAAGGTGGAGGCGCACAGCAGGAAGTACCAGGTGAAGTAGAACTCGGCGTAGCACTCGTGAGCCGGCACCACGCTGTGGCCCACTGCCGCCTCCCAGAAGATGATGGCGGGGCCATAGAGGAGGAAGGCTAGCGCCCACACCGCCGCCATCTTGAGCACCGCCTGGCGGGTCATGTTGCGCTGGGCTCTGTATTTCACCTGAGTCGCAACACAGGCACAGAGATGACTTTCGGCAACACACACTCTCTTTGCGAGGGGGGGGGGTTACATTGTTTTATTTATATATATAAAAGTGAAAGCGCTAACTCATGATTAATCGCATTTTTTTTTTTTTTTTTTTGCATTAATCATGTATTAACTCAGATTAATCACACAATTGATTTTGACCACACACGCTCCTCCACTGACCGTGCATGGATATCCTAAAGGCGCCGCAAATTGCTCTAAGGTCAGTGATCAGGTCAATGCTTACGCCAGTGCAAAGTCGGCGGCAAATTTTGTAACAAAAGTCTGCGACGATGGGACTTTTGAAAGAAAAAAGAAAAAAAAAAACCTAAGGTAAATTGCATATAGTGCAGCGTTAAATAAACTCTCTTTTCATCAAAGCGCAACGAGCTTAAAATACCATCTCAAAGCCAAATGTGGTGTTATGTGTGGCATATTCGGTACCTGCGGTCGATTAATCAAAATTCTAAAGTGTGATTCATCAGATTTTTTTTAATTAATCGATTGAAAGCCCTAATATATATATATATATATATATATACACACACAGACATATTTCACACACATTCGACTTCAACTTGTTCATTATCTGCAAAACTGCTGATTGTTGTGATATGAGTTGAGTTGAGTTCACTGCCAGCATACAGCAGTCCAATTTGTTTTGGTTTCCGTTCACTTGAGCAAAGGTGTATTTGCAGCTCACTCTTCAGTCACATTTTGGCTCGCAACACAAAGCCCAAAAAAAACACAAACAAAATGGAGTAAGCGAAAACTCATAAGATGGGGCACCTGTAAGTCGAGGTATACCACTGTAGCTGAAAGCGCTTTTCCACCACTGCTGATAAATTCCGTATCAATCCGCCGCAGCTGCCAAACGTTTAAACGGGCCCCTTAGTGAGTCCGTAAATAAAAAGGCGCTCATGATGCTCTTATTCCAGCCTGTGTCCCTGGGGGGATCTATTAGGGCGGGCTGGTGGGCGACGGGAGAGCGTGAAAGCGATAGCTGCGCTTCATCTATTATCGTCGTCATTATCATCATCATCACCATCGGCGTCGTCATGGCATCGCTCCACTCAGCCCAAATGACGCACAACTTTTTGTTGCCACATGTCACATTATAAGAAATCAACCAAAAGATAACACAAGAGGCGAGCGGTTAGCATATCTGCCTCGCACTCAGGGGTTCTGGGTTTGACTGTCAGCTCAAGGGCTTCATATGTGGAATTTGCATGTTTACTCCATGTACTCTGGCTTCCTCCCAGATTCCAAAAACATCAAATGTAGGTTCATTGAAGACTCTAAATTAGCGGCGTCCACGGAAAAATCACAGGAGGCAAAGGGTCACTTTGACATTCGGCGCCATTCATTTATTGAACACGCCAAAACCAACCAATCAGCATAGGTTAAGTTTTCGCTTCGATTTTTTTTTTACTTGAAGCTTTTCAGATCACTGCACTTTCTCCCTGCGTGTTTCAGTGTGGATTTGAAGGTTCTGAGATGCTTTTATCATCTCAACGCTCGCGGGTCCTGAGGTCCTCCGGCACCGGCATGTGCGCGTATGGCTGCGTTTGTATTCATATGTGGGGAGGGAAGGGGTATAGTTTGTTTGTTTGTTTTGATTTCCTGCTACTTTCATTGTCTGTTTTTATCTCTGTGAAGCACTTTGAGTTGCAATTTTTGATGCTGATTGATTAAAAAAGAAAAACTGAAATATCACCCAGCCATCAGTCTTCAGACCCTCTGCTGTGACACTCATATATTGAACTCGGGTGCTGTCCATTTCCTCTGATCGTTCTTAAAATGGTTCTACACCTTCATTGGAGTCCAGCTGTCTAAGCACACAGCTAAAATACCGAAGGAGCGGCTTCAGAACAACTCCGTGACTGTTTTTGAATGGGCCAGAGCCCTGACTTCAACCCAATTGAGCAAAAAGAGGGAAAAATGTAAGGGGGTCTGAATACTTTCGTATATATATACGAATATTCGTATATATATGTATATCCATCCATCGTTATCCTCACTCGGGTGACGGGCTGCCGGAGGTGCTTGGTGGGTTTTCATATGCTTAATGAATCCCAAATGCTGACCACTACCACTTCTTGAATTTCTCTAAAGTTGGACCCCTTTCATGCAATTCCCAACCTGCGGCTTGGATTTGTATTTTTGATTTGATTTGATTTAATTGAATATTTTGATCCGCTCAGAAACGACAGCTTCAAGATGCCTCCTGTATGGGGAAACGAGTCGCATGCATTGCTCTGGTGCGATTTGAGCCCATTCCTCCACACAAGCAGTCTTCAAATTGGGCAGCCGTGGCCCAATGGTTAAGATCATCGCCTGCCACCGTGGGGGACCTAGGTTCAAAACCCCGACTGGACCATCCGCCAAAATCCTCCGGACTCACGGCTGTGGTGTCCTTGAGCAAGACACCGATACCCCGAAATGCTCCCCGGGCGCTTCAGCTGCCCCCTGCTCCAGTGTGTTCCACTAACATGTGTATGTGTTCACTGTGATGGGTTAAATGCAGAGAACAAATTTCGTGTGCGTGCATGCATGCATGTTCATGACAATAAAAGATGATTCTTCTTCTTCTTCTTCTTCTTCTTCTTCAAATCTTGAAGTTTCCGTGGGCTTCTTTTACGGACCTTGAGTTTCAGTTCTTCCCGTAGATTTTCAATTGGTTTCAAGTCAGGTGACTGGCTGGGCCATTCTAGCAGCTTCATTTTCTTTCTTTGAAACCAATCGAGAGCTTCCTTGGCAGTGTGTTTTGGATCATTATCCTGCTGAAACGTCCACCCTCTCCATCATCCTGGTAGATGGCAGCAGATTTTTGTCAAGAATGTCTCGGTATATTTTCCCATTCAGCCTTCCTTCAATAATGTGAGGTTTACCAGTACCATTTGCTGAAAAGCAGCCCCACACCATCATGTTCCCATCTCCGAACTTTACTGTTTCTCCTCCAAACGTGGTGTGCATTATGGCATCCAAAGAGTTCAATTTGCCTCTCTTCCGACCAGACTATATTCTCCCAGTATTTAACTGGCTTGTCCAAATGTTGTTCAGAAAGCTTTGAACGAGGTTTGACATGCTTTTTTTCAGCAATGGGGTCTTGTGTGGTGAGCGTGCATACCGGCCATGGCGGCGGACTACATTGTTTTCCTTGTGACAACAGTGCCAGCAATTTCCAGGTCTTTTTGAAGCTCTCCACAGGTGGTCCTTGGCTCTTGGAAAACGCATCTGATGATTCTTTGCACTCCTCTGTCAGAAATCTTGCGAGGAGCACCTGATCGAGGCAAATTGCCTTTCCACTTACGTATTATATGGCCCCAAGCGTGCTCACTGGAACATTCAAAAGCTTAGATATGCACCTGTAATCAATGCCAGCGTTATGTTTTGCAACAATTAGTTTGCAATGGTCTTGAAACAGCTCTTTGGTCTCACCCATATCATGCGATATGTCTTGACTCACACCTTGGCAATGAGACCTTTTCTGTAGGCCACCAATTACTAAATATTCATTTGTATTGACAAGGGGCTGGCCGGGGGACAGTACTCGAAGACAAACCTGTGCAAGCCCTGTACAGAACATGCAAACTGAGGTTTGAACCCTGAAACACACAACGGCGAGACACATGTACTAACCACTAGCACACCTTGCTACTCCATTCATTCTTATGCGTTCTGTTTTTTCTCAAAGCTCGGCTTGTGTCCCACTTAATTGGACACGTTCAACCCTTTAGAAACAGCTCTCCGTGTGCCGTATTGCTCTCCACCTCCCAAAATTGAGCCTCACCATCAAAAGCACATATTTGCTTTTGTTTGTTTCTTGTTCTTTTGTTTTTGTTTTGTTTTTCCATTAGGGGGAGCAGTGGTATTCACAGCCCTGGTGACAGAAAACAAAAGAATTGGTATTCACAGCTGTGGACAATTTAGTGTTTTTGAAATGGAGGATGAACACGGAAGAGAAAATGCAAACTGGAACAGAGAAGCCAAGAAGCCAAGATTCAAACCCTGAACCTCAGAGGTGTGAGGCAGACATGGCAACCACGAGGCTACAGTGCTGCTGCATTCAGTCCTGTAGGGGTTTCTTTTTTGGGGGCACGTGCCCGACTTCTTCATAGACGACTTCTTCCAAACATCAGAGACGACTCTCATTGCGACGCAGTGGACGTTGCACCTCCAAAACTGAGCCTCACCATCAAAACCAATGATTTTGTTTGTTTGTTTGTTTGTTTGTTTGGGTACTCACAGCTCTGGTGACAGACAGGAAGCGGTCGTAGCTGATGAGCACGATGTTGAACACGGAGGCGGTGCAGAGCAGGTAGTCCATGACCAGCCACACCTTGCAAAGACTCTTGCTCAGCATCCACCTGCCCGTCAAGTTGTACGGGATGTACACCGGGATGCAGAAGGCACCTAGAGGCGCGCCGTCACGGAGGACATCATGATGAGGATGAAGATTAGGAGGGTAATCGTGTCAGTTTGCTCATGAGTGAGTGACGGTTTTGGAATGCAATCAGGTTCTATTGGGGAGGGGTGGAGATGTGGAGGGTAAATCACCCCGTGCTGCAGCACAAAGATGGTGTGAGGAAGAACCAACAAAGAAAAAGAAAACATCTATTTTTATTTGCTTTCTAGTCCACTCCATATTGAGTGATTGGGAGATAATTGTAGGGTGGAACAAAGGATTGCAGGGATGGAGGGGGGGTACCCAAAATGTGAGACAATACAAGTTGCCTCAACTCACCCACGAGGAAATCAGATATGGCCAGGTTGAGGAAGAAGTAGTTGCTCTGAGTTCTCAGGGATTTGTCCACGACGAAGGCAAGGATGACCAGCGCGTTGCCCGCCACCACCGTGGCCACCAGCGTGCCCATGAGCACCGACAGAAGCAGCGCCAGGTAACCCGGCAGCGGCAGCGCGCCGCCGGACACCGCGGTGGTCAAGTTACCGGTGGAGTTGGACTCCAACACGCCCATGGTTAGCGGATCACCCGCAGCATCCTCACGCCTTCGCACTTCCCAAATTCAACTGTGGCGCCCCCAAAAAAAGACAAAACAAAAAAAACACCTGCAGGGTAGGATAACCTGCCATCGCTTGTTTGGGGAGTTCGTTCAATTTGTATTATTTTTGTATTTTTTGTGTGAGAAGAAGAAAAGAGAGTTCACAAAAAAATAATAAAAATAATAATAAAAAAAACAAACAAAAAAGCCGTCCGCTGGTCACCTCGTGGACGCTGGAGCACCGGGAGATCTGCTCGTGCGTGGCGCGCGCCTTTATTCCTTGTGCGCATGAGAGGTGTGAGCGCACGTTTTTTTTCTTTTTCTTTGTCAATCTTCATCCGTGCTACAACCACGCTCTGCTTCCGCTTAGAACTCCACAATAAAAGCTTCTCCGCAACAAGTACAACGTCACACGATCACATAGCCGCAAACCTCAAAGACAAAAATAGAATAGAATCACAACCAATACGAGGTCACACAAATGTAAAACCAACACCAGAAGGATAAAAAAAAACATGATAATAAAAAAAAAATTCATGACGAACCTAAAAGACACAATAACCTTGACAAGGGAACTTCTCGAAACATTTGAATGTAAGTCCAACTGTTCAATATTTTGAACTTTGTGTACAACTTGCTGAATGACAAACTGTTTTAGTAGACCATTCAAGTTACCATTCAAGTGGGCTTTCGTGCAATCCGCCAGGAGAAGAAAATCCACCACACTTGAACCGGAAGACAGAAACAGGAGGCAAAATGTGGTGGTTCCCTAACCCTAACCCTTTGTCAGAGAAAAATGTCCCCCAATTTTACATCCCAATGTAATTCAAACGCACTAACGCCCTCAGACAAAAGCCGGTGCCCCCAAACATCTACAGTATTTTTTTTTTTTTGGGGGGGGGAAACAAAATGAAAAAAAATCATTGTAGTTATTTAAAAAACATTTTTTGAATTTTTTTGTATTGATTGTATTTGTTGGGCAGGGCAGCTATACAATGTTTGACACAGGAAGCTTGCTGTTGTAATCTGTTGCATTATTGCAGTCCAATAAATAGCATAAATCGCCAACTTGTGTTTTTTTTCAATCCAAGAGAAACAACAGTTAAAGGAAGAAAAGGAAATGTTTTACTTGTTGTGCGGATAAAACAAAACAAAAACAAAAAATCAATCAAATTCGGAGTAAGCTCGTTTATTAGTCCGTGTAAAGCAAAAATGTATGTTTTCTAAATTTGACACACCACAGACGAAGTGTTGTAACAACCTTCCCAAAGTTAAATGATTTTAAAAAAAGTATATTAAATGAAAGTTAAATGATTATTTTTTTTTTTTTAAAGAAAAAAAAGAGGCCTTTAAAATTTTGAGAAATCAAGCCATTGTCTCCACTCTCAAACACTGTGGGCGTGTCCGCGGAATGTACTGAAACCACACCCCTTCAACTGCCAATCAAATACCAACACTGCGACTTGAAAAATGGATGGAATTTACTTTACATAGTCTTTAAATGCAAAACGAGTATCTCGTGATGTCAAATGACTCAATGTTTTCATGCATGCTCACCGATTAGAACCGGTACTTTCACAATTGAACAAATATTTCTTTTTAGAGCAAAATATGGCTGTGCCACAGGCTCACCCTTCCGGAGAGAAAAGCAATGGACTCCTTTCGAGGAACTAAACCCAGCCACTGGTTCGGGTATGTCGATAAGAACCCTTGAGGACAGATGACAGAGCAGAGAAGATCCCTGATGAGCAGACACATGAAACAGGAAGCGGAATGCGGTGGTCCCCGAAGTGGCTGGTGTGTCTCATTTCAAAGCCACCAGCACGCTCGAAAACGAAATACAAAATCTCAAGAAGCAACGACGGCAGTGTTGTTTTTGGTAATGAGTGTAATGACCTTTGCATTGGAGAGACCAATCGACCTCTACACAAACACATGGCGCGACATAGGAGAGCGGTTTCTTCAAGTCCAGAGTCAGTATTTGACGAAGACCTGGATGACTGTGAAGCTACACAGACATATTGTTGAATATTATCTAAGACGTGACTTTGTCGGTCAAATTGAGGCATTTAAAAAAAAAGAATCATTTAAAAAAGTGTTATATATAATTTTCTTGTATTTATTCCACATTTAAAAACATTTGGGAATTTGCAAGCCCCACCTCATATAGAAATATACATGAAAATTGTGATTCAAATTCAATTTCATTACTCTGTTATGTGAAACTAAAAGAAAACTAATTAATACCCAAAATTTGGAGCTGCATGATTTTCTTTGGACTGACATCATCGAATGTCGCATGCTCGGCTATATTCAAGGCCATATGAATATGGCAATATGAACGGCTTAAGTAGCATTTGAAATCTAATCTGCTGCTCATCACACACCTTCGTGTGAGCGACACGAGGTGCGTGATTGACAGCTGAGCCAGGCGGCCTCGCCACAAGTCTTTCGGCGGCTCGGAAAACCTTGCAGTTTTTATTCTTTTGTCGGATTCAAATTGGTGTGACTAATAGGATGACATAAAGAGAAATTTATTTGATACAAAGTGCACAGCGTGCTCTCTCATTCCTACAATAGAAGTGTGTGCGTCATTCGTATGACGCAAACTCGCACGTCAAGAATATTCTGACGCAGCGAAACCTTCGAAGTTGAATGCCTGCGAGTTCGTACAATTGAGGATTTTCTTGTTCAAATATACATTGAAAGTTGCTCAACTTATACTCATACTTCATGTAGCGATTTTTTTTTTTTTTTTCTTTTTCTTCAAAACACCACCTTACACATTGTATATTAACTATATAAAGAAAAAAGTGAGGGCAACCATAACGAGGTTTGACACCCCCGAGCACAGTCGCAGTGGCCTAATAAGCCTTTTGCATAGTATTGTCGCTCCATGCGTTGATTCTTCACAAGCTTGTGGAGAAAATCTGGGCTGACACGATGGTGATGATAATGATGGTGAGGACGATAATGGTGTGTGTAATTATTCTCACATGAACTTTGCACGTCGAAATGAATAAGCAGTCCTTGAACGTTTTTTGTTTTTTTTCCCTCGTCCTTTCACAGCAAGATGACTAAACGCTGAATTAAATCAAGGACTCAAAAACAAGGACTCGTGAGGCCGATGTACGGCGGATGAACCCCTGGATATTTCTAGAAGACAGTCTGCGTCTGCCTAAAGCCAACAAGCGAATGTTTAAAAAAAATGGAGATTATGTCTCCCCTTCTCCCAGCGATGAAGAGACAAACAGAGGTGAGACTCCACGCTGCATGCAAAACACTCGCCGAGGACACACGAATGCACAAACTTTTCCCAATCAACTCGCTGTCTGATTCATCGGAAGACAGAATAAATTTGCGCGTGCCTCGTTCGGGATTGGGAATGAATGGCGAAGGGTACAAAGAGAGCCCCCCCCCCCGCATTGACACTCATTGGAGCGTTCACAGATTTTTTTCCACAGGAAAAAAAAAACCTCATTTTTAGTGTCTACAAGCATGATCATTCATTGTCACTGTAGTGGATCAAAAAAGTCTACACACTCTTGTTCAAACGCCATTTTTCGTGATATTAAAAAAAAAAGAAGAAGAAAACTGGGGCTGCAAAGAGGTCGAGAGCAACATTAAAGGACGAGCAGGAATTTGTGGCAAGTACTGGCTGTTAAGTATGTGTCTTACATCTTACAAAGAAAACAAATGCATGTGCAAAAATGTGTTATGGTCCGATGATTGGTTAATTTTGAACACGGCCGCAACTCCACTTATAAGAGGGTGTGCACACTTGTGCAACCCCATCATCTCAGTTTATCTTTACTTCCCTTCTCAAAAATATACGTTTTCATTAATGGTGGAAAAAGTTTTGAAATGATTTATCTTGGTCTCATTTTATGATATCAATATACTTGACATTTCAACAGGGGTGTGTAGACTTTTAATATCTGTAAAACAATGATATTTCGGGAAAAGCATCTTATTTTGGTGACAATCGATCATGATTTACAAGAAAAAAAAGTATTTAACTTCACAAAATATTACGATAAACATAATTACAACAGAATTACAAGAAAATTGACAAATATACTGTGAACATATATCAAATTATATAATTATTAGATTACAAAATGACTTTTCCTATTGAAAGATTAAACTTTCTACATTAAAAAAAATAAATAAATCACTGCTTTATCCTCATAACTTTACTAAAGCAATTTTAAAAAATTAAATAAAACTCATTTTCTCATTGTGAAAATGTTCTTTGAGTCAGGACTTTTTTAAAAAAATTTTTTACACTTTGTGAACAAAAAAACAAGAAACAACTTCTTGATGAAATATAAGACTTTATTCTTTTAACAATGACTGTGTGGGGGTCACCACACTCCTGTATAAATTTCATCCATAAACACAGTCATAATCAAAAAATGATCTGTTAAAATGGAAAAGCTAAAAGTGAAATGTTGAATGGTTTCACAACAAAGACTGGAGAGAAAAAAAAAAGCACTGGATTCAAAGGTCATATTTTCTTGGCACAATTATTTTGTCTTCTTGCCCTTTAACCGTTTTGCTTTCCCCGCCGATTTGGCGACATCATCCTGTGAAACAACAACAACAAAAAACATTGGATTAGAGATTTATGATCATGCTACATTAGTGTTCCACTCATCTTTTTTTTTTTTCCTTTCGACTGGCGCTACTGTAGCGGCTGAGAGTTTTAGTCAGGCACTTGGCGCTTTTAGCTGCCTGCTGCGCCACCGTCTGATTGGCCGAGGTCGCTTCTTCTTCGACGTCCGCCCGTAATTGTATGAAATGGGAGCGCAAAGGCACTCCTTTCCATGAGCGCTCTTGTACAAAAGCTTCTCTCGGCTTGCGTACCAGCGTGAACTTTGAACCCCCGTTGTATGGACAACAGCAGCCAACAGACGCAGAAGAAGAGAAATAGCCCGAGAGATTCTCACAAAGCGTTACAAGAAGCGAGCTCGTTTGACCTTCGCCCGCAGCCGTATCGTCCATCGTGCATCGGACGGCTGTTCAAATCAATACGCGTGTTGTTGCAAAGGATCGGGAATTGATTGACAAAAGGTGCCTTTTCAGGGATTAAAAAAAAAAAAAAAAATAAAGAGGATCTTTATGTTTTTTCTTTATATTTCCATCATGCATCGCTATGGAGACACGAAACATAAGCAGCACCCTGGCAAATGTCACATTTTGTTTTTCCACCTGCCGTTTTCTTTGATTGTTTCGCTCGGCGATTCCAAACCGCTTTGAATGTGCCGCGGGAAATTTCCCTTAATTGGCCCCCAAAAATAATTCTATAAATGATTCTAAACTATAAACAAAGCCTATTTGTTCATCTATCGATGTCAACGACACATCGTGACAAACACACAGCTTTGCCTCAGGAAAGTGCTCTTAGCCCAACACTAGCATATCATACAAAATGGCGTGTGCGAACTAGACAGACCATTATATATTTTGTAAAATGATAATATGACTTAGTCACTTACAGTACTTGCAAAATAATGCACCTGTGTGGCCAGCTAAACGGCATTTTCATTCATTTCAATGGGAAAAGGATTTCGAGCGAGGTCGTGCAATGAATCAAACCCGTATCTCAAAACACCACTGCCACGTTAAAGCCTTGTTTATCGCGACGGAGGACCCGGCCGCAATATGGGAAAATATGCAATAAATAGAGACAGTATAAAAACATAATCTAACATAGTTTTAACCCTCTCACACACACTTCAATTACAAAAAAACGAATTTGTCAACACACATACAGTATGCAAGGGAACTATGTTGGAGTGAGTTGAGCAGATGAATTTTCGGCAAAAGTATTGCTTTGGTGCCATCTTGTGGCATCTTTGTCCCAAGCAACTATGTTAAAGTGAGGAGCTTCATTTAGACAAAACTAGAGCTTCGGTGCCATTTTGAGACCAAGGAGCGATGTTGAAGTCAGTTGAGGAGCTCCATTTCGACAAAACCAGCGCTTTGCCGCCATCTTGCGGCATCTTGGTGCCAAGAAACTATATTGACGTGAGTTGAGGAGCAAAGGTGGTGCTTTGCCACTATAATAACAATATGTAAAGTAAAATGTAAAGTATGAGCCTTGGCTCATTGAAAATTGGGAAACACTTGACAACAGGGTCTTCTGTTGACACCTTTTATTTACGGGGTTTACGCCTTTGGGTGGGATCTTTCAAAACGCGTCATCGTGTGTCACCAAGCTCTGCTAATGTAAAGTCATGATTACAGTTCCAAATATGTCAACGTTGCGACCGTTGTAAATCCTGTCTGCTGGTGTGCAGGTGCATCTGATGTTGTGCTCTGTGAGTGTACTGTTAACCCTCGAAGAAGTGAAGTGTTTTGCCTCTTGACATGCTGATTTAGCAGAAACTGGGTTTGGAGCTCAGTGAGGTTTGATCGGCAGAAATGAGGTCAAGCATTCAAGTGGTCGGGATGGCGGCTCCATTATTTGCCCTGATTCCGCTTCCGTTTCCGGCGCAGGTGTGGATACATTCTTGTCTTAGTCTGTAATTGAAAATATTGCAAGACTGCTACCTAATTTAAACTACGTGTGATGACGATAAATTGCAAAGCATATGAGGTTTGCAATTGGTGCCATGCAAGTGTGACTCCCAAAATTGGTGGAGTGGACAATATATTGTCATTTTAGCCATTTTCAGGGGTTTTAATTTTGATCATTACATGGGGATGCATGTCGGCGAATAAAACTCTTAATAACTCAGCTCCACAAGGTCACAAACGCCTTATGTTTAAAGGTCCCACATTGAAGAGCATTGGTATGTTAGTGTAATTTCGCTTGAATTAAACAGGCAGGTCTAAAACCAGATTAACGCGTCTTGGTCGGACCTTTTTTCTTTTCTTTTCGCAAGGCCAATGTGGCGTGTAAATATAATTCATCACATTAATCGGAACACTTAAATCGGTCACGCGGCTGATATCGTTGCCACTGGCTCGCTCTGACACGCTAAAAACAGCAGCGCTCTGATTAATTTTATCGATTACCCCCGTTCGGGCACCTCGAGACGGATCGCGGCGTAATCGAGGTAGATGGTCGCCGGCCGGGAGTCTGCCTCCGCTCGAGGGAGCCATGGAACGTTCGTCCATGTGGGATTAGTGTGAATCTATGAGGAGCGCGACACTAAGCGGCATTTTGGAGAGCGGAGAATCGGGATGCAATTCAAAGTCCACAACGGGCTTGCGATTGCTTTTCAATCACATAATGGAGGTTAAAAGAGGTTTGTAAATCCTCCAAGTGGATGGACACAGGTGGCCATGGTGTCAACATGAATTTTCAGATGTCTTCTTTATTTTATTTGTTTTTAATATCGTTTTCTTGAAAAAATTAGCAGGAGAAATTGAAGTCTTTTTTTCTGTCCAAAAATGTTTATTTGAGAAAAAATTTCAATGTGGGTCATAATAATGCAAGAATGAAGTCCAATTGTAGAGAATTTTTGTAGGTCCTTTTTGAATTTAAGAAAATACATAACTTCAGAGAAAAAAGTGGGGGGGAAAAAAAGATCATAATGCAAGAATGTGCAATTTTAGAAAAAAAAAAATGTTAACGTGAAAAAATAGATGGAAAAAAATGTTGCTTTTTTCCCCCCATATAAATCTCTTCAACGCTTCCTAATCGGCAAGCAGAACCCGACTGGAGCCTGTCGGAGGTGAAATAGTTCATTTTAGCTGCTAACCTGCTATTGAAGTGAGACAGGAGAGACAAAAGTAACATTTCTGTTTGAAATGAGGTTCCCAGGCCATTAGCAGGGCAGCGGGCAGGTAGCGGCCTGCGCCTGTATTCGCGCACAGCTTGACGTTCAGCTAACCGTTACAGCGGAAATCTTTTTTTTTTTTTTTTTCACAAATACCTTTAATCTACATGTGACGTTCCAGTTCAAAGCGCCATCGTGCCGTCAATGAAATAAGTTTGTGGAGCGTGAAGATGGTTTCAAAGCGGCCCCGGCGTCTGACTTCGGGGCCGTCGGCGGCGAGGGGGATGGGGGGGGGGGCGTTTGATTTCTCTGAAAGCAGACACTCCAAAATGGTGTCCAAATGTGAAGGCGCTTCCTGGAGCGAGGAGTGGCAAAGCCGCAGAGACGCGATCAAGTACACGTGTCGTAACTCTCAGGTTTTGACACGCTAGTCTCAAGCAAGTCCAAAGTCAAGACATTTTATTAATGAAGTCTTACCTAAATAATCCAGTCCTAATAAAGAGAGAAGACCAATAAGTTCAAATAAGGATATTACTGGCAAATGTATCTAACCTATATGTAGGGCAGAAGCTATCGAACAATTTTAGAATCCTCAAAATAGTCAATTAATTTGATAATCGATTACTTGTCAATTAAGTGATTAACTGTTACACCTTTAGTGGGTGGTAACGCGCTACATTTAATCCATTTACTTGAGTAACTTTTTGGAAAAATTGTATTTGTAAGAGTAGTTTTGATGAAGTACTGTAATTTCTTATGTATAATGCGCACCCATGAATAATACGCACCCCCAAAGTTGACCCCAAAATTCTGGAAAACTCTTTTACCCATGTATAATGCATTTTTACAATGCATGATTTTCCTTCTACCCATATGATCAAAAGGAAGCATTATCTGTATTTTGTTAGTTTTTTCAAAGAATTATTCTGAAGTTAAGCACTTTATTCGAACACGTAACACTTTCTATTTATTTGCTCTTATTTTGAAATTCACAGCCCTACTTTTATTAAGTAAATGAGAAAACACACAGTTGTGCTCATACGTTTAATTACCCAGGCAGAATTTGTAAGATGGGTACAAAGCAGGTACTCTCACTTGAGCCAAATGTTTTTGGGCTACGCTACCCACCTCTGGTGACCTGTAAACTTGGGAGATTTCTTTCAAAATTCTACTTCAATATTTGTACTTTCTGAGAAACTTCAGCTCCCCACTTCAGCCCAATTGTGGGCGATAATGCACCGATGAGCTGGTTCGCCAACCGACGGCGGCGTATCTGAAGCAGACGCATTACTTTTTGTTTACAAAACAATTCGATAATTGATAAACTTGTAAGTTGGGCCAAGTTTGTTATTCATTGTGCCAAGTTATCAAAATGGGTATTGTATACCATTGACAGTAAACATTCCGGTTTACTTTTGTACATTTCAGAGTCAGGACTTTTTTACTTTTACTTACGTAAACGATTTGAATCGGTACTTGTGCTTTTTTCATGTATTCATGTACAGTATCTGTATTTCTACTTAATCACAGCGTGTGAGTACTTTCCCCACCTCTGCAAATGACCACCACCAAGCTCAACATTGCGATCTCAGAGTAGCCGTGTCAGCAGTAATGAGGGCCAGCGGAACCTTTCTTGGAACGCGGGCGTCGTTCTTTAGCTGAGCATCATTCAAAGAGCGCAGCAAGGACGCGCACTGACGTCGTCCGACCCTTTCACGAGCACGCCGTACCTTTCGTCAAATGACGGCGGCGTCATGCAACTCGTCCGACCGGATCCTTGAACCCGACGCTCTGTCGCCGCGGAGACCCTTTCGCATTCGCTCCTAGACATCTTTTCACCTCGTAAAATTATATAGAATCCCTTTTAAGTTGGCCTCATTGTTTTCATTTGTAATACTTTTTAAAACCATGCATGCACACCTTCAAAACAAAACAAAACAAAACTGAGACGCGTCTTACAGATGAGGCGGTGTATCCCTCTTCCACCAATATGCTTCGAGCGCAGTTGTTGATGTGCTTGAAGCGGTCAGGACCCAGCAGAATCCCTCCATACCACCGGGACACCACCACCAGCACGTTACGCACGTCCAGAATCTAGAGTGAAGCGCAAATAAAGTCGACACACAGTGTTATGGAAATGTGTCCTGAAAATGTACAAAAGACATTTGTAAAATAGTCACATCTCTGGAGTGCTTCCGGTTGGACTCCGCCAAGGCTGCTCTTTGTCACCGATTCTGTTCATAACTTTTATGGACAGAATCTCAAGGCGCAGCCGAGGCGTAGAGGAGGTCCGGTTTGTTGGCCTCAGTATTGCATCTTTGCTTTTTGCATATGATGTGGTTCTGTTGGCTTCATCAAGCCGTGATCTCCAACTCTCACCGGAGCGGTTCGCAGCAGAGTGTGAAGCGGCTGGGATGAGCATCACACCTCCAAATCTGAGACCGTGGTCCTCAGTCAAAATGAGTTTCCTCCGCAGGGTGTCCGGGCTCTCCCTTAGAGATAGGGTGAGAAGCTCGGTCATCCGGGAGGGGCTCGGAGTAGAACTGCTGCTTCTCCGCATCGAGAGGAGCCAGATGCGGTGGCTGGGGCATCTGATTCGGATGCCTCCCGGACGCCTCCCCGGTGAGGTGTTCCGGGCACGCCCACCGGGAGGAGACCCCGGGGACGCTGGAGAGTCTACGTCTTTCGGCTGGCCTAGGAACGCCTCAGGATCCCCCCTGAAGAACTGGATGAAGTGGCTGGGGAGAGGGAAGTCTGGGCGTCCCTGCTAAAGCTACTGCTCCCGCGACCCGACCTCGGGTAAGCGGGAGAAAATGGATGGATGGATGAAAATCATATAGAAATGACAACTAAATAAAATGTAAGCTAATTTAAGTTTTTGCCACATTTTTGGCTTCAAATTAATGGACATTGTGTTGTTCGTTTTGGTGTGCGCGTCTTGGCCACCTAGTGGCAATACAATATAGACTTATAGATATACTGTACATGAAGACGGGTCTAAGCTACTCAGTGAGCCGCAGTGATACTAGTCGTTCTTCGCAGAGGATAAAGAATATACTGTATGCCTGTTAGTATTCTTGTATTACCTGTCCACAAGTGTTGGTGTTCAAATATCAGTTTCTTAGCGGCTTACAACACCACGACACAGATGCTATTTGGTAGTCTTGTCGATGGCACTTCCCATAATGTGTTAGCAGCGGACTAGCGGACTTCAAGACCAAGTTACAGTTTGCAGAGCGACACGGGGAAGCAGCTAGGAAACACAAATCTTGACGGTGCCGCCAAAGGTGGATGTTGTATGAAATTAGGTCGTATGTTTGCCATTGTAATCGGAGTGTATTGCATCAGGGTAGCTTTATACATAGCATGTGGTTGGCCGTGTATCAGGATGCGTATCGCAACGGCGTCAGTGACGAAGCTGCACAATCCCTGACATGGAACAAGCTCCGCTGAAGATGGATTAAACTCCAATCCTCTCATCAAAGTCCCAGTAAATCGCTAATCACGATAGCCCTCCCCTTTAAAATTGCTCAACTCGCACAAAGAGTGCAATCCTTCGGTCTTTGGAGGAGTAGTGGGAAGGAGTGCACATCTGGCAACCCAAATTATTAATCAGGGCCTTCTTTTATTCATCATGGTGCACTTGGATGCTCACTGGCAGAAAACCACCAATCAAGAATAAGCAAACGGGAAGAAAGGGGAGAGCAATGAGATTAGAGCAGAACCGATTAATGCCAAAGCACGCGATTCAAATTGCTCTGTGCGCCGTGAGTGTCATACGGCGAGGATAAAAGCGTGTGTTCCCTCGCCGCGACAGATGGAAAGATTGAAAGTGTCACTTTCAGATAGGAACGGACCTCATCCGTGAGTCTTCTTCGCTCATGTGCGCAAGTTTGACATCTATCAGAAGTCAAAAGAACTATTTGGAACAACAGAGCGAGAAATTCCCAGAATTCAATTCAAAGTATGAATTCTTGCTACAATTTAAGACGAGTTGTTTTACTCTTCAACGTGTCTTTAACAGCTTTCGGTCAAAATAGTCTTTCGAAGGGCCAAGGCCTAGTACGGCTTTTGTTACCATGTGAACCGGGCGGCTGTGTGACAACCGTGGGAACTTTGATGGATACGCTCGCCCCCCCGTAAACACAGCAAAAGCATTGATTATATTTTCGCTCGTGAAGGCAGCACTTCACCAAGCCGCCAAATTGCACTTGCCTATTAGTGTGCGGATCTGTTTCATGGACGAATCAAGGCAAATAAGGGGCCAATCAGATCAATTCATCAAATATAGTCGGTATTTTTCACTGTACTGTATGTTTTTATAAACTACAACATAATAAAATACTATTTTTCTTATTTAAAAAACACATTACACACATTTGTGTTGGTTTTTTTGGGAGGGGGGGGCTGGAACAATGGCATTTCCATTCATTTCAATGGGGAAAAGATGATTTGAGACACTGAGTGTTTTGACCTAGGAGCACGCTCAAGGATCAAAATAAACTTGGATGTCAAAGTACCGCTGTATTTCCTTGACAATAATTACTACTTTCCTATTTACGAGGGCTTTTGGAACTGGTCTTGCGGCATTACACAAAAGGCCCTGACAATTACTCGTGTGTGTGTGTGTGTGTGTGTGTGCGTGGGATTGTGAATAACAATGGCATCTAACAACAGCAGCTGGGGAAAAAAAGAAGAAAAAAACCAGCAGTGGTCTATTTGATATGAGAAATGAGAAAATTAATAACATGGCTGCTGGGGGGGCAGATTGCCAGGCCACACAAGATGGAAATGCTGCAACTTGTGTAACCATTTGCACTGGGTGTTTGTGTGAATTAAAAAAACAAATTCGAAGCTTGTGTGGGCACCTAATACATTTCTAGTGCATTACGGATAGAATAACCATATCTGGAGCAAACTTTTTAAAGGTCAGCAAATTAGCACGGAGAGCGAGCAGCGGACCGCGGGAGGCTTCAGAGAGATGCGTCCTCATTAGCGATCACGCTTTAAAAGGCTCGGCAGACTTTGGAAATGAACAATCCGCGAGCCTGGAACACACACAATTAGGCATAAAAGCATTTTCTTTTCGATGGAGCTTGGAAATTGTACCGCGTTACACACATATATGGATATGTGTGTGTGTGCGTGTATACATAGGCAAATATAAACCTTTTTAGTTTATTGGAAGTTGTATTTGTGAAATTAACTTTTTTTAAATGTCTTTTAAATCCATTTTCAATTTCGATATCATTATATTGTAGCGCTGCAACAATTATTCAAAGGACTCGAATAATACTCGATGCAAAATCTCTGCCTTGGACCTTTGAAGGGATCATTTTGGAATATTGTTACTGCAGTCGCGCGCAGCACTCCGTGTAGAAAAAAGTTAGCGTGCTGACGATGAGGCAGGCGAAAAGAGTCCGTAGAAGACACGTAGCATCCAAATTTTGGGATCATTTCATACTCGAGGAAGATAATGTGCCGTATCGACGTTAGCTCAATTAATATAGTCCACAATCGCGAGTTAGAATGTATTGTAACGCCCCCACAATTGGTCACGGATAGACACAGACGCATTTTTCATCCAGTTATTGAACAAAAGAAAACAAAGCACATTCAAAACTCACGTCGCTCCACACGGCAGACCGGCTAACGGGTTAGTCAATTCCCAGCCGGCCAACTCGACACTCTCATTCTCTGACGCCCACGTCACTCGCGTCACTGGCACGTTACTTGTTTTCTCCTAACATTACTTATTAAAAAAAGAGGAATTTGTCAACATGACTTTTCCCCTCTTGAAAATAGACTCATTTTGAATCTCTGTGGCATTTAGTAGTGCAGACGCTAGACATGTTTAATTGGCGATTGTTTGAGAACCCCTTCGCAAAATGATCCGTCCCTGCGTTTTGTAGCACGCAAGAGGGACGGACGGTCGGGTGTGAGTGCGCGCCTCGTGGAACGCTCACCTGCAGCAAATGGAGCAACCTGCCGCCTGCCGCCGTCTCGCCGTCGTCCTCGCAGTCCTGCAGGAAGCTGTTCTTGTCCTCGCAGTAGATCCTAACACACAAAAACAAACGCAGCGTAAAAACAGTTTGGTCGACATTTTGAATGTCAGCAGCTCCTCCCCGGTTGGCCAGCTTCAACTCATTATAGCGTGCAAAAAGAAAAAAGAACAAACAAACAAAAAAGAACAAACTCACACAAAAAGGCAAAAGACAAGTGTGTGTCTGCAAAAACACACACAAGACAAGAGAGTTCTTTTTTGACCTTTAATTGCAGTCACATGACATTTGGAGACAAGAGCAAAATGCAAGCGTGCATTAGCCACCCACCTGTACGCGTAGATGTTGTGAGTGGCGCTGGCGATCTTCTTGTTGTCGTACAGTCTCTCCAGCACGGTTTTGACCTGCCGATCAAATGTGACACAGGAGCTTTGCGGTGGTCCTCATCAAGGGCATAAGGAGGAGGCGGACGTTTTGGGAGGTTTTTTTTTTTGAGGCACCAAACCCGAACCCAACCTTAAACCCTTATTTTTTATCCTTAATCCTTGTTGGAAATCTTAACCAGGCTTGAAACGCTCATTTGAAACCCTACTTTGAAATCCTAACCCTTGTTTGAAAGCCTAATTTGAAACTCGAAACCGAAATTTGAACCCCTTGCCTTGTTTGAAACCCTATGAAACCCTAACTTTGGCTTCAAACCCTAATTTGAAACGCTAACCCTTGTTTGAAAGCCCTAACCCAGGTTGGAAACCTTAATTTAAAACCCCAAACCTTGTTTAAAACCCTAATTTGAAATCTTAACTTTGGCTCAAAACCCTAATTTGAAACTCCAATCCAGGTTTGAAACCTTTTTTTTAAACCCCAAGCCTTGTTTAAACCCCTAATTTGTTTGTAACAAAAATTTTAATCCCAAAAAAATAAAAAATAAATTAAAAAAACCGTCCTCGTCAGAACCTGTCCCTAACTCATATTTGAAACCCTAATCCTTGTTTAAAAACCTCCGTGTTAAACAGGCTTCATTTAACAATTCGTTGATTATTGTGCTTTCAGTTTGCAGCGGTGAACAAATGAGGCTGATGGAACTTCATCCGCACATCATTTGCATAAAACGCGGGCTGAAAATGAACGCTGCAAGATGTTTCTCCATTAAACTGAGTCATTTTGCACTCGTCATTCATGTCCCTACTGTAGACTAACTTTGAGAATGCGTTTACCGGCAAATTCTCAATTCTTGCAGTCCATTTCCATGGATTTCATTCAATTGTGCAGGTGAAATGAAGTCTAGCGTGTGTTGAAAGTCACCTGTCTTGGCGCCACCACGGGAGCCAGGTGAGACTGGAAGGTGCTGCGGCGGTCCGTGATGCAGCCGCCGTGTTTGATCGGCGGCACCTCTTCATCTACGTCGGGATACATCCTGGCGTCACCGAACGTTTGAGTCTGTTTCGCCGTGTTTCATTGTGTGTGTGTGTCCAAGTGTGTTTCATTGAATGCATGTAAGTGTGCTTAAGTATTTATGTCTGTCTGTTTTTAAGTGTGGGGGTGTTTTAGTGTACTTAAGTGTTTGTTTAGTCAGTGTGAGTCAGTGTGTGTGTGTGTGTGTGTGTGTTTAACTGTGTGTTTTTAAGAGTGTGTGTGTTGTAGTGTGTTTCCGTGCCCGTGTGTGTTTAAGTGTGCATGTTTGTTCGTGTGTTTTTGGGTGTGTAACAAACGGCGTTCTCCGTACCGTTTGCGTGTTCCAGGAAATGTTGCGCATCCTCCGCGCTCAACGCGAGGCCCGCAAAGTCCGGCCCGTCTCCGTCGTCCAGATCCTCCTCCGCGGTGAGGGTCACCTTCTCTGACTGCGCCGCTCGAGTTGGGAACGAAAGAGACGTGTTCAAATAATTGGGACATAATGGCATAATTGCCATACAAAACTGGGTCAAACACAAGTCGCTGTCAGAGGGGCTTTTTCCGGACACTCATATGATAAAACCAAGGTGTTGTTTGAAATGAAATTGCCACTTTTATACTAAGTCCATGTTAGACAGTCACTCTATTCAAATGTCCTTGAATCGTATCGCATTCCACGTATCGAGATACATATTGAATCGTCTTTTATCGGCGAGATATATGATACCCCTTATATTACGTGTAACTGTTGTGTGAGTGTATGTGTATGAAGTGTGGTGTGTAAAGGGTGTGTGTCTGTTAAAGTGTTTTAAGCGTGTACTTAAGTAGGTCTGTGTGTAACTGTTGTGTGTGTGTGTGCCTGTGTGTGAAACAGAGGAACATGTCACCCGGGGCAACCGCATTGCTCATTAATGTGTTTTTAATTGTTTGAGTGGCACAAAGGAACACGTCATAGCTTCACACACACAGACAGAGTCAATTGCTTGGGTGGGGGTGTGCGTGCTCGTTTGTTGTGGGTCGGGGGGGGGGGGGGGGGATTTCAGCTTTTGATATCAACTACGGCACTAATTGGCATTTAGTCATCGCGGGATCAATTGATCAACGATCAAAGTTGAACCTGGTTTGAATAGCTGAGAAAAGATTGTTTTTCGCTCACTTACTCTCACACAAAGTCACTGTCTCACACTCTCTCGCGGGCACATAAACTCTCACACTTTCTTTCTGTCACATCTCTCGCTCTCTCGCTCCCACTCAACTACCCAAACTACCTAACCTCGTAAACACATTCCAAACGCCATTCTTTGATTCAAGCGAACTTCCTGATCAGTCTCATTATATTTTGTCTTCACTTTTCATGTGTCCTTTGTTAAGTTTCCACCTTTTCATTTCCTGACTAAACCCCGCTCCCCCAACAAGTCCTGAGAGCCGTCAATCAGGCATTTTGGGTTCGACTTATTACCACATGAATCCCGAGAAGAGGGCGTTCTCTGCCGCACAATGATGACGGAGGACCATTAATATGTTGTTGCTCAAAAGGAGAGTGTGTCTGGATAACGGACTCCGTCGGGATCGACCCACAGATAAGCAACACCCCCTCCTGCAGAAGACCGGATTCATTCATGACACGTGTACCAAATCTTTCATTTAAGTACCTAGTCCACCTCAAAAGATGCTGTCAAGGAAGCGGCAGGCGCTAGGCAGATATTCATCTTAATGCGATGCCGTCACTCAAAGTCAGACAATGGGCAAACAGGCTTTTGTGCTCTGGGCAGTTCAGTCTTTTCTCAGAGATGCGAGCTGAGAGAGACCGCGCGCAGTCGCTGAGTGTGCCGTTATTCGAGCGCCGCAATACACCTCGAGTTGCCGGGATGGTTTATGCAAATGAGCCATCGAGCGTCACGCGACATTGCAGGAAAGAAGATTGCATTGCGCGGCGGTTGGGAGGCGCTGCGGGGAAAGTGTGCGAAGTGCGTATCCCGTTGACGCGGTGCCACGAATCCACCTCGTGTCGTGAAGCGATGGAAACGTATAATAAATATCGTTAAGTCGCAGGGGTGCTTGAGAGAAGCGGACGAACAAAACAAACATTTCGTTTCTTAATTGAAACACTCGTAATGCTTTTATCCTTGAAAAATGAGACTTTATTCTTGAACATGTGACTTCTTAATCTCAAATATACGACTTTTCTCAAAGTACACTGCCTTGACTTAAGTGTCCCAAGTCAAAATGTTTGTTTCGAGAGAGCTTCAGAAAACACACGCAAGGAACTGCTGTAGGCCACAACTCACACCAGGACGCTCACACGCAGACTAACTGGCCAACCCGACTCCAGCCCCCGTCCCTATCCTCCCCTATCCTTGTCCGGTTTTAAAATCATTAAAATTATATTAGAGGCATTACATGAAGCCAGAGAGGGATGATTTTTGAAAAGATCATTTTCATAATATTTTGCCGTCAGGTCATAGAGACCATTTTAAGATATATGACAGTGTTGTTTGTTTGTTTGTTTGTTTGTTTGTTTGAACTGCTTGAACCCCAAACTCCTGCAGTCCTCGTGTGGGCCACCTGCTATTCCGCCAATGGCCTGTTGGTGTTCTCAGCATATGAATACTACAATACTTACAGTAATTACACTTCATAAGTTTTTTTCTCAACATTGTCCTTTATGACAATCCGGTAATATTTCATCTTTATTAAAAAAAAAGAAAAATGGTGGCAGTTTTTGGGGGTGCTACAATGTATTGATTGCATTTCAGTTGATTTCAATGGCGAAAATGAATTTGATATACAAGTAAATTGAGTTACGAACTTGGTGACAGAGTCAAGCCACCACTCTGCTCTATTTTTCTCATAAGATTATAATTTTCTTTCCTCAAGTATTACTTTCTTGAAAATATTCCGCTTTATTCTTGTAAGACAACTTTTTTCTTGGATACATGACTTTTAATCCTGAGCGCACACTTTTTTTTTTTTTTTCTTCAGTTTTCCTGATTTTATTCTCGTGACATTCCAAATGATTCTCCGAAAATATTTTTTTCTCAACTATACAGTATATACGACTTTATCCTTGTAAAGTTATATTATATTTTTAAAAGTATAATGACTCACTGTAATGCCATCGCATGTGGTAAAGCAGCCGTTTACTGAATGCCAAGTGAACAGCAAAACGCAGCTGAACCAACCTCATGCCACCCCACAAAGCCCCGCCTCTTAAAGGCACATGCATGCACATAGGCGCACTACAATACCGACAGCATTTTATGCTTGTATTTATTTTTTTGCGCTCATATACGTTTACAATGTGTTTAAACAGTGTGTTTTACTTCGTTTTAGTGCGTGCGTTACCATGGTAAAATGTTTATAAAGCATGCAGAAGGGATAAAACAATATTTTTAAATGGACATGGTCTCTCTATGTCGCATTTTTACCTATTGGGGGTGGGTCTAGAACGTATCCACTGCGATAAAACTTGTTTGTTTTTTTTCTTTCTGTGATATCAAACAGGCTTACCATGGTCTGCCCATCTCACCTGTTGCTGAGTCTTGAGCTTTTTCGAGCAGGAATTCTCTGATCTTTTCCACCCACATGTAGAGAATGCTCTCCCCCGCGTGCTCCCTGCAAAACATTCAACTTATGTCGTACAACTTGGGAGGGCGGACGATCAAAGCGGGCTAAAAGCCAGCGATGAGAGCGAGGCACTCACACGTAAAGGTCTTCCAGGCTGTTGGCCAATTGAACCCTCTCAGAGCCCCGCAGCCACGCGGCACTACAGAAAGCCGAGAACAAACACAGGGTTATCGAGTGGGGCCGACGAGTGGCTTGTTGTGAGGGTAAATTCGTCAGATCGCCGGAGAATTCAATTTCAAAGGCAAATGGCCTGACTTGATCTGGTAGATTGGCGGGGCCGCGCTGGGATAATCAGGCGGGAGAATTATCTGGAGGAGGAGAGGGGAGGGGAGGGGAGGGGGGGAGTCATTAACCAGATTGCACGGGTGGAAAAAAAACATGATTTGTTGTTTTGTTTTTGTCTCTGCACCTGCAAACACGCCGTCAGTTTGGTCTCCTCCGTGTCGTTTGATATTTTGATGCAAAATATCCTGGAGGCCTCGTCGACGGCACACCATTCGTCACCGTAGATGGACGACAGCGCCTCCACTTCCTCCATCTGACGGGCGCGACGACGACACATCCATCGCATCACAATATTTACCTTCTGCGCAACTGAGGCATCAAAAGTGTCACAAATGGCCCATCGTTTTTCCATTTGAATCAGGATTTTGACTTTGACTGTATATGCCTTTATTCCCTTAAGATTACAAGCTTTTATTGTAAGATTACAAATTCTCTTGTCGCAAAACACAAAGAGAAAAAAAAATACAAAATGACTAAGTGACAGCTGGTAACTGGCAAAATGTGTAAATTGGGGCACTATACACAATAGGTCAAGGTACGACTACGTACGGTATGACTGCATTTCTCGTCTCACCAACTAAGGCATAAAAAAGGGGTCCCAAATCACACATTTACAAGATTATGGCATTTTTCTAAAAATATATGACCTCATTTTCATAACATTACATTTTTCTCAAATAGACACCTTACAGATATACAACTTTTTTTTTTTTTTTTTTACTAGAAAACAAGATGCACAAACTACTTCATTTTTTACAATTCTATTTCATTATCTGACTGTACGACTGTAAGTACAATACTATATGGATTTTTTCACGTCCCAGTAACGACATTTTTTGTTGGTGTTCTTTAGGGAGCTGGAACGGATTAATGGCATGTCCATTCATTTCAATGGAGAAAGGTGATTTGAGGGAAGAGTGTTTTGGGTTACAAGTGTGGTCACAGAACGAATGAAACTGGCACCACTGTATACAAGTTTTAAGAAAAAAGATATGACTCGAGTCGAAAGATTGCGATTGGTGCAACACCCCCGTGTTGGCGGCATAAAAAAACGTTTACCACATAGACGCTTCTGATGGCCATTCCAAGCGTTAAGTGAACTAACTGCTTTCAAATGTAGGCCCAAATTTTTTCCACAGCAATATGCACAAATTTATTTGGCACTGTGAGAAATGCCCATTTTTGGGGGTGCCGATTTAAAGTATCCTAGAACCGGCCCTTGGTGAACTCCTTGGATTTTTGGCCTATATGAGCTTGGTTGGTTGGTATTTTCAACTGAAACTTGTCAGCCAATCGAAGAAGTAGCAGATGAAACAAAAGGCTCAAGCAGATATGTTGAGAAATAGCTTAGTTATACTGTTTTGGTTTTTTTTAACTGATTTTCAACTGGCAACATCCCACAAAAACGTTCCCCAAAAAGTGTTTTGTTTTTTTCCTGACAGAAGAAAAACAATTCTTTCTCCAGAACCCATCACCCGATTTTCAAAATTCTTGGTGCATTGTGCTTCCAGATTCAAGTGGTCATTCCAACCCGACTTTTTGACAGACTGTCACCTTAGGGGAACTCTTGTCACGTTGAATACTGTAAAATGCTCAAAAGCATCATGAAAATAAAATATATATAAATAGTTCCCCTTCTGTTCTTCTGCATCTTGTACGCATTATGGACCATCAGCATAACCTCGGACCATAACCTGGCATGACCTGATTTATGCGGTCTCTGCAGGTCGCATCAAACCATTACACGTAAAAAAATATATATATATATATATTTCAAAAATAATAAAAATAAAGGGAAAATAATGAGACCTCGCCAGTTGGATTAAAAAAGGTCACTTACTTGTGAGTGTAAATCGTCTCCTTCATTCTCTATATTTATAGTGTCGGCCATCGAAACATCACTACGACTATCTAGCGAGAAAACACTTGCTGAAAAGTGTTTATAAGTGGAAAAATAATACGAAATACGATCAATTTAAGCGCTCGTGAGGGCACTTGTAGATAACCAGCGTGTTAGACTTCCGGAAAGGCACCGCTGTTCAGCAAGCTATATTGTTTCCGGTTTTTGCTTTGGCATTACAAAATAAAAGTGTAAAAAAATTACTGCGGAGTTTAAAAGGGACTAAAGAAAACAACAAATCACAATCAAATTTGTATTAAATACATTATAATGAATTATTATTTTTTGAATTCCGCCAAACCGTCCTTGTGCTCTGACTAAAACAACTAAAATTAATTCTTTTGAAAAGCAACTTCAGACGAATTCCGCTCCGGCCATATCAGCTGATATGAGTGTAAACAGAAGACAGGAGACGCGCGGACGCGCAGCCTTGCTGAGGAGCTTGTTGACCTCAAAACACATCACATGCAGCCGCACCAAGAAGGGAGTTGACGCACTGCTGCCTATACCTCCAGTAAGTACCCAAGTAGTACAGGACTCACAAAATTAAGTTGACCTCCTGACGAAAAAAAAAAAGGAAATACTCGAGTACTTCCGTTACTGCACAGTGCAGTAAAAGTGTAAAAATGTGTTTAAAAAAATAATTAAAAAGTGTGTAAATGTGTGGAAATGTAAAAAAAAAAAAAAGTGTAAAAATAGACAAACATACTAGACTTAAACTCAATATTTCCATTCCATGGCCTTATTTAATTCTATTCCATCCATCCATGGATTTTGCAAATTTAGTTTTTTGTTGTTGTTATTTTCTGTTCACAACATTAGGAAACGTGCTGTTTTGATGACATAGTAAAATATTGTAACTTAATAACCTGATAAAAGAGAGCAAAAACATTTTTTGCAGATATTTTTGTTCGTGCCAAGTTATTAAAGCTTGTATATAACTGAAAGTCAAATTTCATTTTTACTTTTGTACATTTCAGAGTCTGTGCTTTTTTACCTTTACTTAAGTTAAGGGGTTTAATCAGTTTCTCTACTTTTCTACTTTTTTTTTCTTTTCTTTTCCTTTTTATACAAATATCTGTATTTCTACTTAATTAAAGAGTGTCCGTACTTTTGCCATGTCTAGCATTGGCTCAATTTTTATGCTATCAAAAAAAACTGTTCCCATAGCTTTGCTAACGTTGTGTACTGAGAAACAAAACAACACAAAAGATAAATTGGCGAATGATAACAACTGCAAAAAAATGCAGCTGTTGTTTTTTTTTTCAGATTTGTTGTAGGATTTTTGAAATCCAGAAACTTTTGAGGTTGGCACAAGACAGTTTCTTCGCCTCGAATCATTCTTGTCGCCGACACCGTCAAACAATGGACATGGATGGGGAATGTCTTGCTTCCCCGAATCTGCTGTCATTAATGCTCCAGGATTCACCTTTCTCCGAGTCGCCGCCGCCGAGTAAAAGTTGTCCGAAAAATACATACTCGAGTAAAATACAGATACCCGGAAATCAACTGAAGTGTAGTAAGCGAGCCTTGTTTATTTCCCACTAGTGCTGCTTGTGTAACATGTGCTTGCCTCATTACTCCAGGCTACTTCGTCTTTTTGAAAGGTTGCAAATGTCTGTCAAATTACCTTTAAAATGTCCTTAAATGTTCAATTCGATGGCGACGTTCTCATTGCTGATGCATTGCACTCCGTTTAGTGTGACAAATGCGAGGTTTAACCAATAAAATGGACCCTCATAAAGACCAATGTTGCCCACTCTCATGTTAATCGCATGCAATAAATCGAAATAATAATCGGAAGTAATGTACTGTACTACTATATATGACTCAATTGAGTTTGTTAAGAGATAAAATGATTCAATGAAATAAGCATAGTCATCATTATGACCCTGTACCTAATTAAGAATCTCATCTAATCTCGTCAAGGATACTAGTAGCACTCAAGACAGTTACATTTAGATAAAAACAGGAGTTGTAACAGCGTGTGGCCGTTTCTCCAACATCCTCAATCATAGCCCATAAATCTTCAAGTCCTCCGTAATCACATTCATCGCATCGGAATGCCCTTTGCACAAGGCGTAATCACGTGCGGAGAAATGCGGTTAGTTGTGGAATGCAGAGGGATTTTTGTTGTTGTTGTTTTTTTTGGGAGCGAAAAAGCACATTGATGCACTTCACTGAATCATTCCTGGGATCATTTGGACACCATTGAAACCATACATACCGTTCTGGTCAAATTTGCCCTGTTTTGACATTTGACAGCAATAGAAATACGCTAAATGTCATTCTTTGTCAAAGGTCCGTTGTTCCTAATTTGATGTAGACAGTTAGTAAGAGGATATTCTTGGAACATACCACATATAGTGCGCGTGCATGGAAAATGAGCATTATGTAAGGGTTAATGCACGGAGCTAAGCCTTTTTTGGGGGGGGGGAATCCCAAAGGTCTCTAGTTATTTATTTTGTTATTTCTGGCCGTCGTCAACCAACGAGGTCGCCCATCGAGTTGGACAAAATCAAATATCCTAGCGAAACCAATTACCCACTTTGACACCATCGCGTTGGGGGCAGCACTCGACTGATGTTATTGGCGCCCTCGTGCCCCCTTCTCAGCGCGGCAAGAGGTCACGCGGACTCACGCTTCCTGTTGCGCTCGAGCCTCCTCATTGCCTTGCGCTCGTCCTGTCGGCCGCTCGCGTGTCGCTGACTGACAAATGACTCGCATGTGACTTTGCTCCCGTCGCCCACCGTGACAAATGACACAATCCCAGAACGGTTCATTTCCTCAAAAACACTGGCCTCCGCTCTCACAGTGCTGCTAATGAGTCGTCGGCTCGGAACTGTAATCGTGTCAATTCCACGGCGTTATTGTTCACAGGATTAGCTGCTGAGCTTCTGTTGAACTCCGCTGCTAACCAAAACAGCAGCACCACATAAATTCAATTGGGGAGTCTTGTGTTCGGCTTTTAAGCCTGGGGGTAGGCTTTCAAAGGTTTAGGTTTTAAATTGAAGGTCTCAAACAGTGGTTAGGGTTTGAAGTTACGGTTTCAAACTACGGTCAAGATGTCAGAGTAGGGCTTCTAGTTAAGGTTTCAAGCAAGGGTTTCAGTTTCAAATTAGGGTTTAAAGGCATCGTGTCAAAGTAAGGTTTCAAGTTAGGGTATTTTTTTCAATAAGGTTGCACGTGAGAATTTCAAGCCTGGGTTAGGGTTTCAAGTAAGCATTAGGGTTCCAAAGTAGGGCTGCAAATTAGGGTTTCAATCCGAGGTTAAGGTTTCAGACGAGGGTTTCAAGGGTGTAAAAATTCGACTTTAAGCTACAGTTAAGGTATTAAAGTCGAACTTCAAGTTAGGTTAGGATTTCAATTTTGGGGTTCAGCAATGTCAAATGTTCTAAATTAATGACACTTTGGGGCATGAATGCTTACTGCGCTTGTTTCCTCGCCACCGTGTTGCCTTCAGGTGTCCATGGAGCAACCGCAGCCGGAAGAGCAGTTCCTGTGCTGCGCCAGGAACGGAGACCTGGACGGCATTCGGAAGCTCCTCGCGTCCCAGGTGAGCGGAAAGACCACGTTGGACATCAACTGCAAAGGTTCGTCACGACAACGTGGAAGATGTTGTCCACTATGTTCTGTTTGTGTTTGCTAACCAAAACAGCAGCGGCGCGTCAATTAAAGCACCGAGTCTTGTCGCCAATGAGTTCCCCTCCAACTTACGTGGTGAATCCGTCTTAAACGACCATTAGCATTCCATGTTTATGCATTGGGAAGCTAGTAGACTTTTTATTGAGTTTTAATCGCGAGACTTTGGGTTGCAAAGTAAGGGTTCAAGTTTGGGTGTCAGACAGTGGTAAGGGTTTCACTCCTGGGTTAGGGTTCAAAATGATGGTTAGGGTTTCAAGTCAAGGTTTCAAGATAGAATTTTAAACAAGTGTGAAGATGTTGTCTTCCTGTCATCTATTATGTTGCGTTCCAGGTAAAAGTAAGTCTAACCGGGGGTGGAGACCGCTTCACTTGGCCTCATATTTTGGACACATAGACGTGGTCGACCAATTACTGAAGGTCTGTTCTTAAAAAAATTGTTCTTAAAAAGATTGCAATAATCAATCATGTAAAGGTTTAAAAACGGGCTTTACGTCAAAACAGGCCGGCGCGGATGTCAACCTGCCCAACAACATCGGAGACACGCCTCTGCACAAAGCCGCCTTCACGGGGAGAAAGGTACCCGAACGCATCTTTACAACCCGATCGATCAAGCAATCCAATCATCAATCAATCGTTCAGGAGCTTGTCATGCTGCTGCTGCACTACAACGCGAGCGCGACTGTCATCAACGGGACGGCTCAGACTCCCAAAGACCTCACGCGAAACGCGGAGATCAGACGCATGCTCGCGGGTGAGACCCATACGATGACCTCGCTGCGACCGAGGCCCGCCGCACGCCCGGCGGCGCGATCGAGCGTGACTGAACTGTGGGTCGCGCAACTTGTTTTCACGAGTGGCCGGCCGTCAGCAACTAGTTTTGGTGCGATTTGAGATTTAAAACACGGCCAATCAAAAATGCCATGTTGTATCGCATGATCTTTCACAACGAAAATGATATAAGAAACGAGATCCAGCCGGCCGCTGCCTAGCTGTACCAATACAGCATATGCAGTGCAGTGGCACCTTTACTTCCACGTGAGCCGACCTCTGAGTATTTCGAGATACGAGCTGTTGCTCGGTCGATTTTATTTATTTTTTTTATTGTTTTTTTTTTTTTTTTTTTTGCTTTGCCTTACGAACAAAAGTTTGAGATAAGAGTGCTAGATAGTGGCACCTAAATCAACTCACTTCAGTCTGTCAGATAGTTTAAAAAAAAAAAAAAAACTTCAGAAAAGAGGCTTCAAGCTGTTTATGGCCACTCCCAGTTCACCATCAAAAAAAAAAACAAAACTAAAATAATTTCACATGTATTTCAAACAACCACAGTCCACTAGCTTAATGCTAACACACAATGCAAAACTGGAATGCACTGGAAATATTAAAAGCACATCAGATTCAACTGTGTCCCTGTACATTTGTGGACCAAGCAATTTTTGGGTATTTTGTGAACGACTCGTTAAAAAAAAAAAACAATCTTTTGAGCGAACATACAAAATGGAATCGCTTCATGAAGTAATTATGAAATGCGTCTTTACGTGAAACCGGTCCGTGCTGCAAAAGAGACGGAGGACTGCTGCCCAAGAAAAGTGCACCAAATCAGCCGATCGCACTGTCCCATACTGTACGTCGTTAAATTCGGGGGAAAAAATTAGCACCAAGCAACAACCTCTGGTGACCCACAACCAGACCAAAATTGTTATTTGCACCCCAGCACGTACAGTAATGGATGCGGCGCTATAAATCAATTCATTTAGCAATCAGGGGATAGCATACAGTCCTTTACTATCCCCTAAATCTTAATTCTGAGCAAGATATTTAGGACAAGTTGAATGATTCCAATATTATGATGTGAGGTTATAATACCCAACTGTCTCAATACTTTTGAATCAACAAAATCATGGTTCACACTCAAGGCAAGAAGCGTGTGTATCTTCAGAGATGCTTTTTTTTTTTTTTTTTTAACATATTTGGAATTTAGCACAGCCAATAGCAACTTAGGAATTATTATTATTTTTTTTTTACAATTTATTCAATATTAAAATTTTATTACAGTGAATCCATACATATATAAATACATTGTACACATATATAGAAACATTTATTGGCGACGTCACTGCTAGCACGAAATATACATAACTTTTTATGACCCACACGCTACACCAGAGAAAAGTAGCATCTTGTTGCCAGGCAACTATGATGAACTGAGGGGAGGAGTTTCTTTTTGTTTCAGGCAGGTCATAACCTTAGAATAAATAAATTAGAATAAAAACCTTTTTGGGTGGGTGTCAATTACTCGTGGAGTTTACCTATTACTTACTTGTACTGCTGTACAAGTAAGGTTGCTGTACTGACAAATATGAGAAAGGAAGACATATTGAATATGTCAACACAAATGAAACATGACATGAAAAAAAGCCATCAAAACGCGCCTCATCTCGAAGCCGAACTTTCCAATCAACTTGCAATGTGAAAGCAAAAAGAACTGCCTTCCTATCTCGATGACTCTGAAAAGTCGAGTGTGAGCTGGGAGTCTTGATTTGTGCTGATTTGAAGCGTAGACAGACATTTGAGATCGTCATCCATGCCTTGGGTGGATCCACTCACTGCAAAGGAAAACATGAAGACGTTTTCATTCATAGACCGCCACTGATGACTCTGTTTTGGCTGATACTGTACGAGAAGTATTAATTGAACATGTTTATAATTGTGGTAAATGCTCAAAAAATTTAAAAAAAAGACTCTATTTGTAGTATCATAGCTATGTGAGGTTTTTTTTTGGGGGGTCCAATCAGATTTCTGCTTCTGTGTTGCCAAGTCAATGTAATCCGCCCAGGGCCTTCAATGCCGTAAATGCTAGCAGATGACACATACACACCAAAGAAATGGCTGTTTTTAAAACAAAAAAAATTTAAACCAATCAGATTTCAGATTCACCACTCTTCAGAGTGACATCGACATATTTCCGTCCTCTGATTGGTTGATCAGAGCTACTCAAGTGGGATTCAAAATTACATGCAGCTCACTGAGCAGGAGAGGACGAATGTTGGAAATGATTCCAAATTATTTTCAAGACAAACGACATTGTGAGGATAGGTCGGAGAAACTGTGCCAAGCTGGCTTCTTTAATCAAATCAATGATGATTTTACATTTGTGATCATGTATTATTTTGAAAGAGAATAGCTCAAATGCTACCATGCACTCAATGAGATGTTTACGTACAGCTACTGATTAAGTCCATGCTGTTCCGACGAAGATGCATTAACTTGAAAATGCTCTTATTCAGCTCTTCAATCTCTTGTTCGATATCTGACAGGACAGATTTCTTCTTCACCTTGGCCTTGAAACCTGTGCCTTGATGAAGAGCAAACATGAAAAGCATGGAATATTAAATGGGCAATAATGGAATTAAATAGTACTTACTTAGTGCCACTGGAGCGGGGACAATCTCCTTTATGTCCTGATGCAGCTTTTCGAGCTTCTCCTTGAAGCCCTTCAACAGTTCCAGCTCTCGGCTCCTGCACTGCTGCTCTATCAAATGTTGCACAGTATCTTTGATTTTCTTCTTCTGGAACTTCTCATCAATCCTCGGGTGGATGTCTTTTATGTCGGCTCGGAAGAGGCGGCCCTGGTTCTTTGCTGACATCTCCTCTATCTTCTCAAACAGCTGGTCGTGCTGGCGAATGTTGCTTGTCTCTGCAACGTTCAGACAGTGGTATTTGTTTCCACACTTGTCTACCAACCACTGCAGCGCTCTGTGCTCCCTCTCGATATACTCCTCCAGGGGTCTGTCTGCCAAGGTGTCCACGTTTGTGAACAGAACCATTGTATGGTTCCAGACGCTGTCGCCAAAGAGCTTAATATGATCCTCCAGGGTCTCCTGATTGGCCTTGGTGAATTTGAAATCCAGGGAAATCACAAACAGAACAGCGTGGACCCCCTCAGGGCTCAGGCTCAGACCTCGGACTATTTCTCGGTCCTGCGCCCAGGTGCATTGGGCCTCGCTATACCAGCCCGGGGTGTCGACCACTGTGACTTGCCTGCCAGCGACCTGCGCCTCCCTGGCCAGACACTCGTCATTCGTGGGGAACACGTTGCTCCGCAGGAGGCAATTTGCTGCTGTTGTCTTTCCTGACATCTTTTCACCAAGAATCAAAATTCTCAGCTCCTTCAGGTTTTGGGCAGAACCTGTGATGGGGGCGGAAATATAATAAGGTGGCAAAAAATTACACAACATACTGCACACAGAACTGGCCAGAAAAATAGTACACATTTACAAATTTGACCCAAAATATCCTGGTGGTATGTCTGTGTGTGTGTGTGTGTGTGTGTGTGCTCATGTGTGTGTGTGTGTCACACATTATTCAAAAATCAATATTGTTTTTGCGCTTTCATGCTGAAGGGGTGGCATCCAAGGTGTTTTTGAGACTATAAAATGGACGAAGGGCAGAACGGAGGCATCAATACACCAACTGTGCAACTTGCATGTCCTTGATTCAATTGCAAAATACAATATTGTTACTTGTTTGTCGATTTTTGTTGAGCGATTGGCTGGTGACCAATCCAGGATATACCCTGGCTCTCGCCAAAAGTCAGCTCAGCATCCGGCCTGCAATCTGCCAATGGATTTACAGCTTCCTGACGGGCAGGACACAGCAGGTGGGACGGGCTGGGGGACACCACCTCATCCACACGCACCACCAGCACCGGGGCGCCCCAAGGATGTGTCCTCTCTCCGCTGCTCTTTTCTGTATACACGAACGACTGCACCTCAACAGACCCGGCTGTCAGACTCCTGAAGTTTGCAGACGACACCGCAGTCATCAGCCTCATCAAAGACGGTGACGAGTCCGCGTATCGACAGGAAGTGGAGCGGCTGGAGCTGAACACGCTCAAGGCTGTAGAGCTGATCGCGGACCTCAGGAGGCATCCTTTGCCACAGCTTCCCCCCACGCTGTCCAGCTGCCCTGTGTCAAGCGTCGAGACCTTCAAGTTCCTGGGAATTACAGTCTCTCAGGACCTGAAGTGGGAGACCAACTTCGACTCCATCCTCAAAAAGGCCCTGCAGAGGATGTACTTCCTCCGGCTTCTGAGAAGGCACACAGGAGCCGTTGAGGCAGTTCTACACAGCGGTCATCGAATCAGTCCTGTGCTCATCCATCACAGGCTGGTTTGATGCTGCCACGAAAAAGGACAAACTCTAACTGCAATGGACAATCAGAACTTCTGGAAAAATCATCAGTACCCCCCAACCCACACTTGAGGACTTGCACACTGCCAGAACTAAGACAGCAGCACGCAAAATCCTCTTGGACCCTCGACTTCCTGGTCACCACCTCTTCCAGTTCCTTCCCTCAGGTAGGCGCTATCGACAATGCAAACTAAAACCAACAGACGTTCCAACAGCTTCTTCCTTCTTGCCGTTAACTTCTGAAACAGTGAACTTACACTTCCATTGTGACATGCCGCCTGTTTCGTCTCGAAATTGCACTCGTGTGCAGTATACAGCACAATCCTGTAAAAAGTCAATGGATGGAAGATGGGCATACACAATTTCAAGCTTAAGTCCGACTCGGGGGACTGACTTTTCAATTAGGGTCAAATTCCTATTTAATTGACATGATTTCTGACACGACACATCAGATGAATTCCAAGTGTTTCTAGTTAAGTTTTTACGATCTCTGAGATCTGAGATGAGTTTGTTTGTCTCTCCTTATATGACCAATATTCAAGAGCAATATGGCAAATTGCTCACAGGACTGCAGCTTTTCATAGACAGGGGTTCCTCAGTTTACGACGGAGTTCTGTTCCTACAGCAGCGGCGTAACCTGAACCGCATACACTCCTTGAAGTCTCAGCGCCCTTTGCACAATGGTCATTGCACCGGACTATTGCGATATTAGCCATTCGAACTGCTCTAAGTGCTAGAGGTCTCTGCATCTTTTTGCACAATTGTTTTTTGTCAATGTCTTTCTGTCTCCAAAGTGTTCTGTAAATTGACTGTCTGTTGTCGTACTAGAGCGGCTCCAACTACCGGAGACAAATTCCTTGTGTGTTTTGGACATACTTGGCAAATAAAGATGATTCTGATTCTGATTCTGATTTGTATAGAGGCCAAACCGCATAACTGTAGTCTCTCGATAAGCTATGCAAACGCAGCTGTTCATTCAAAATGACAGTCTATTTATTTTGAGAAACACTTGCAGGCCTTGTATAGGAAACAATCAAATGAACAAGAGTAATTATGGTGCTAGCTGAGGGTGCCCCATGGATGCGATTGTGGATTCTGGATTGATTTGGAACGCTGCAATATCAGAAGGATTTGTTTTTTGGGGCCACCAAATACACCATTTCAGAACACATGAGACATTGTGATCGTACCTTTGTCTACTCTGGTGGCCTTGAGTTGACTTCTCAGTTTGGCGGCGTTTTCCACTTTTTTTTCTCTCTCCATCAACGCCTCCATCATCATCTGATCGGGTTGAAAATGTCGCCGTCCGTTCCCTGCCAGAGTCAGCGTGATTTTCTCCAGCAGCTCGTCAACCCGGGTGCCGTTGTCTTTGTTCATCTTGTCCAAAACGTGATATCTGTTCCAGCATCGCTCCACAAGCGACTGCAGGGCTTTCCCCTCGCTCTCGATGTACTCTTCTATGGCGTGCGACCCTTGCCAGTCTGCTCGGGTGAACACCACCAATGTGTGTTTCCACACACCCTCTCCGAACAGCTCTACATGAGAGGTGGCTGCATCCAGGTGCCGGGTGTTAAACGAGGCATCTGCGTCGATCACCAGCAAGAAAACGTGGGGGCCCGGGAGGCACTTGAACATGCTTTGCAGCATCCTGTCCTTGATCATTTCCGGCGTGTCGCACGCAAGGAAGGCTTTCTGCCAACCTGGGGTGTCCACAATTATAATGTCGGTCCTGCCCACTGAGCCCTGCAGGACCTCGGAGAGCGTTGTTCTTCCTTCGTCGTTTTCTTTGATTCCCAAGATGGTGTTCCCTACGCAGGTTTTCCCGACAAAGCGGCTGCCCAGGAGAATAATACGAAGTTGCTGGATGGGTTCCATTTCTAATTTTGTCAGAAAAAAAACAAGAGGTTGTCGTCGTCAAGACTCTGACTTGAAGAACAACATTCCCGTGACCGAGCTACAAAATGAGCTGAGCTACAAAATGAGTTCAATGTGAATTTGGACAACCAAAGTCACAGAAGTAATGTTTTGTAGTGTAGCTTTGATTCATAGTCGGTTACATTTCCTACAAGAATAGTCAAGTGTGTCCTTTCAAAGCTAATAAAGGATGTTTTGCTATTCCATACAACAAGAACTAAGGTAAAAGAAGAAGAAGGTAGACAGTGTTTTTTTACTTGTGCTTTACTTACCTGAAACAATCATTTTCATTTGCTCTCTTTGTTCCAAGGCCCGCCTCGATCGCTCTTCGGCCTTTTGAGCCACTTCTTCTTGCTTTTTCTCGATGTTGTGGAATGTGTGATTGTCCAGCACGTAGAATCTGTTATCGTTGTCATCGACCATTTCGTCAATCTTCTCCATCAGCTGAGTAACCTGCGATGAATTGTTCTTGTCCTCGTTGTTGAGCACGTGATACCTGTTCTGGCACTTTTCTATCAGCCAGGTGAGCGCTTCACCCTCACGCTCAATGTGCTGCTCAATGGTGTTGTTGTCCAGGTAGTCTCCAAAGGTGAACAGCACCATGCTGTATCGCCACGCCTGTTCCCCCAGCAGCGTCATGTGTTCCTGCAAAGTCTTCTTCTGCTTGAAGGAGAACCTAGAATCTGTGGGGATGACAAGGACGAAAGCATGCGGTCCAGGTGGACACTTGGATGCGTAGAGCTTAAATTGTTGCTTGTCTCTTTCTGGGATCTCGCTGAGGGAGGGAGAGCTCTTCCATCCCGGAGTGTCAACCACCACCAGGTTCCGGCCCCCCACTATTCCATGTCTCACTTCGGATTGAGCTGTTCGAGTCCGGCCGGATTCGAACCGTTCTTCTCCCAGTATCGTGTTGGCCGAGGAGCTTTTACCATCCCGTCTACCACCGATCAGCACCAGCCTTCTCTCCGGCATCTCTTTTATCTCTGCAAAGCAAAATGAAAATCAAAATTAGAGATAATCATTAGGCAAGTTGTGAAAGAAAGGTGAGACCGTCTAATGTAAACATCTATTTAATTTCCCTCATAGGTTAATAAAGTTGAGTCATTGAGTCTATTGAGTCATCTAGCCATCTAGCTATTTAATGTAATCGGGGTTACTTTAATGTTTGTGTTTCAATGACTTACTATTATTATGATTATTTTCAAATATTGAAATTCGAGTGTAAAAGACCCGGTCGGCCTGGAACGGATCGGCCGTTGGAGAGTTGTTCTGAAATTCCCAAGTGACACCCCGCCCCTGTTAGCTTCACGAGTGAATTTTTTTCCCTTTCCAAGCAGACAATGATTATGCAGAACGTTTAGACAACAACTTCAGGTAGCTTCCAAGTTATGATTTTCGTCTTGGCGTTGTGTTTTTGGCACTGAAACTAACAAACCTTTTTTGCCTATGAACTATTGAAGTATCTGCTTTTATGTGCTGTTTATGTTTCAAAGTCAAAGTGCAAAAATGCTCCAGCCTAAGGAAGACTTAGTGGCAGCAGGGAAGAGTTACTACTGTCTGCAACAGGTACTGTTTGAAGTCCTGCCAATCAGTTGAATCCCCGTTTTGGCAGTGCAGCTTGCAACACGTTTGTATCATCTCGCCTTCATGTCAATGAAGGAACCCAAAAAAAGCATCATTTTAAGCACGTCTCATTTTGTAGGCAAGCCCTTGGATGCATATCATTTCTGCAGTTGGCATGCTCAACAGCTGTGCTGTTGATACTGGAGAAACAGGTTGTACAATCTGTGATTATTTTTAACTTCTTTTCCTTTTGGTCTGCACTTGTGCATCATGGAACATTAAAGGGATAAACCAACTAACCAAGGGAACCGGCATAAACTTGAAAATGTTGAGGATTCTGACGTGCATTAAAAGGCAAAAGTGACCTGATGAGCTACTGCCTAGACTAGTCCATTTCTCCAGAAATCTTTACAGTATATTCTACATGGCAAAAGGAAGGAAAAAAAAAACAAAACAAAAAAAAGTTGCGGAGCCTGGACGTTCAAACGTATTTGCCTTTTCATCAATTTTTTCATTACCCCAATGTACATGCAAGCTTGTTGACAAATTTACAGGCATAGGAATAAACTCACCCTCCTCGTGTGCCATTCGTCCTGGTGTGTCATTCAAACCAAATCACTGGCAGGTAAACCGACAACCCCCAGGACTCGACTGGGGTCCACGATGATGATCTGCTATTGGCCAGGAACAATTTGAAAGCTGTACTGTGTATCTAGTTATGAGAGAGACCTAAATAGTCTGCATCTCCATTCGCGCAGTGCTGAGATTGAGCAATAATTCCAGAGTCTTTTCACACACAAGCGACAAAAATGTTGACTGACAACCGCAGTGATGTCAGCGTGGTGGCCATCAAAAAAACCTTAAAGCTGTCTGACTGGTTTAGGGTCAGAGGCTGAAATTGGTTTCACGTACACAAAAACATTTCATCGGATAGAGAGGGTGTCTGTCATTTATTGAATTGTGACACATACACTATTTACTTTACCCTCCACCAAAAAAAAAACCCACTGTTCCTCCATTTCGGTGTAACTTGTGGCTGCTGGCATTTAGCTACTTCTATTCATGGTATTCATTGTATTCTGGTTAGAGCGTCTGCCTCACAGTTCTGAGGACCGGTGTCTAATCCCCGACCCCGCCTCTGTGGAGTTTGCATGTTCTTCCCGTGCCTGCGTGGGTTTTCTCCGGGCACTCCGGTTTCCTCTCAGATCCCAAAAACATGCAAGGTAGGTTAATCGACAACTCTAAATTGCCCGTCGGTATGAATGCGAGTGCGAATGGTTGTTTGTTTCTATGTGCCCTGCGAGTGGCTGGCGACCAGTTCAGGGTGAACCCCGCCTTCTGCCCGATGACAGCTGGGATAGGCTCCAGCACGCCCGCGACCCGCGTCAGGAGAAGCGGCTCAGAAAATGGATGGATGGATGGATGGATATTTGAAGGCCGCTTCCTTGATACAGGAAACACTCCTTACCAAAGCTGTCTGTGTACGCTCCCAGTTTTTCAACAATGGGATATACTTAACAAGCGCATATGGGAATTTCAAGAAAGATTCCCAGTTAATTTTGGGTCTGTCAGGTGTGCGTTCTTGTGGTGACACTGCGGGGTACCTTTATGGATTGAAGTTCTTGGAAACGACATCCACTCCTCCTGTGACTTTTTCTAAATCCCAGAACGGTTTTCAGGACAAGATTCTGGATTCTGGATGGCAAAGACTGAAGAGAAACAGGAAAAACAACTGTGATAGGGCAGATCCATCTGTACCTGCGCCACGTCCTGCTTGGAGCTTCCTCGTCAGAACCTGTCCGACAGCTTCGTGTGGAACGCATCTTGTACAGTCACAAGAATTATGTAAAGACGAAAACTGGCGGTTTTTACGTAGAAACACACTATAGGGGATCCTCAGTTTATAACGGTCTCTGCATGCGACGTTTCAAAGTTTCAACCGAAGTACAATGAAGCGGTTTACTGGCCTGGAGTCTTCCCGCTGTCCTTATATTCTACCGTACTATACTGTACAGAGTGCAGTCAATGAATGGGGCTATCGTTGCCTCTCTAACATCCGCAGTTTCTCCGTTATTGCGGCACGTTTCCTCTCTTCTTATTGTTAACATGTAGCTACGGTGGCCAGGGCGATCTCCTTCTTCCTTGACAATCGCGCCGTGTCGTTTGTGGTTCGGTGAGAAAAATTGCGATTGCTCAGTTCAGTCGCGTTTGGTCGCATCGCTCTGTGCGCTGCGGGACTAAAAGACACGTTGAATGTTGCCGTTGAGCAGTTTGTGACTGTTTGTTGCCGTGTTGTTTTTCAAAGCGGCCGAGAGGACGGAAGAGAGGAAACAGGAACGCCAACTTCTTGAAGCAGCGCGAGAAGGAGACATCGCCGCCCTAAGTCAGCTGGTTAGTTTTCTACGCTGTTTCCAAGATCCGTCTATAATTCATGTTTCTTGCCCAAATTGGTTCTAAAATTGCAAATTGTCTTCACTTTTAATAGATTGCAAGACTTTTTTTGATACCAAACCACGTTTAAAAAAAAAAAAAGATCATTAGTTGAACAAACTGTTTTGCATGACGTTTGGGTTAACCAGCCAGGATTCAGGTTTCAAACAACAGTTAGGGTTTTGAGCTTGGCTTTCTAGCCTGAGTTAGGGATTTAAATAAGGGTTAGGATTTTAAAGTAAGGTTTCAAGCCAGGGTTACGGTTGCCGTCCAAAGCATACAAACATCACATGTCAAACATTCCATCCATCCATCTGAACGTATTGAAAATCCAAGGTATCACAGCTCAGTTCTTCACAGGATAACAAACACGTTTGGGAGTCGGCAGAAGCTCATTCTGCAGTTTTTGCGTTCTCTCTGACGTGCGTGCGTGCGTGTGTGTAGCTGAGCAGCAAGAAGCCGCCCAACCTGGAGTGCGCAGACGAGCTGGGCAACACTCCGCTGCACTGCGCCGCCTATCGGGGCCAGAAGCAGTGCGCCGCCAAGCTGCTGAGGGCCGGAGCCCGCGCTAGTGTGAGAAACAAGAACGGTAAGAAGTTAAGAACAGTACAGAGGGGGATAGGATAGATTTGCCTGCATACTGTAAAAACCCATCCAAAAAGATTTGAAAACTGTCCTGTATAGGAGGTGATAAATGATGAAAATAAATGATAAACCTTGAAATAACAAGGGTTCACTGGATTGTTTCTTGCGCCTGTTTAAATGCTCGGTGCTCAGTGATTAGCACCGTGACGATGATTACACGAGATGCCCGACAGTGCTAATTAGCCTTGATGTCGTCTTGAGTTTTTCCTGTTTATGTTGATGACGGTTGCGCGTTTCTATCAGGCAAGAACATTTCACAGTAGGGTTTTAAAATGTGATTTCAAGCCAAGATTAGGTTTTCAAAGAAGGGCCTCACGATTGGGTTTGGCTTTCGAGATAGGGTTAGGGTTTCAGGCACGGGGTAAATATTTCATATTTGAGCTACGAGCTAGGGTTTGGGTTTCAAAATAGGGTTTCAAGACATGGGTAAGGTTTCGGATTAACGTTTCAAGCATTGAAATTAGGCTTCGGGTTTGAAGTGAGTTTGATGTGATGCGATTCTGTCAGGTCAGACCGTTTTGGAGCTAGCCAGCGATGCAGCCATGACGCAGCTGCTTGAAGGCAACGCACGCCGGGTGAGTGTTCACACTGAAGGTCGGCACTCCCATTGCTATTGTGGTTTTGCTTTTTAAGTGGCGTTTTGGGCGTTTGCAGGGGATGAGACGCTACGCCAAGAAGTTTGAGGGACTCCTCTGGAAGGTAAAGTACACCAGAACCTCGTACGCCGCGCATCAGATGCCTTATTTGTGGATTTCGTTTCAAGGTTCGTCGACTTGAGTGCAGTGCAACTTCCAAAGTCGAACGGCATTTGTGTTTTGACTAGGAACGGGCGAGTTATCTTATGGGGCCGATACCGGCCTTATTTCAAGCTAGCCGGTACTCGTCAAGGCTGCCGATACCAACCACTGACGCTTAAGGCAAAAAAAAAAATCTGACATTGAGTAAGTCCTCCTCGCCAATAGTTGGCAGCAGTTTGAATCATCACGCACGTCAGAAAGAAAGAAAAGTATTTGGTTCATAATTATCCGTCATTGTGTCAAGTGAAATTGTATGTATCAAGAGTACTAGTGGTATCAGTACTCGGTATCGGCGAGTCCTCAAGAGTGAATACTCATACTAGTATCGGTCTGAAAAAGTGGTATCAAACGTCCCAAGTGTTAGGGTTTAAAATCAAGGCGTAAAACCAGAGTTAGGGTTTCAAAGTAGGGTTTTAAGACAGGGTTGTCGTTACAAGCCTCGGTCGGGGTTTCACACAAAGGTTAGGGTTTCATGCATGGGTTAGCGTTTAAAATTAGGATTTCAAGACAGGGCTAGCGTTTCAAAATATGGTTTTAAGCGTGTGTACAAGTTTCAGAAAAGGTTTAGGGTTGAAAAGTAGGATTTAAAGCCAGCGTTAGGGTTTCAAAGTAGGGTTTGAAGAGATGATTGTGCTTTCAAGCCAGGGGTCCTAATTACGGTTTCAAGCCTGGGGTTTGTGATTAACAGCTTCAAGACCTGTTCAGGGGTTTCAAATTGCGTGACCAAAACAATGCTTAGCGTTTGAAAGTATGGTTTTCAAATTGTCATTGTCAGGATCTTCACCACATACTGTACATTATCACCAAGCGGCAACCAGCCGTACGCAGTATGCCTGGATCAGACACTTCATGATGCGCACTCTGAGAGTGCTTCAATAGAAAAAAATCGATTGTTCCATTTCAATGGGTCAATGCGAAAGTGTACACAATGAAAATGTACACGACAGGCCCTCTTCGCGCCTCGTGTTTTCTCCGGTGTCCGTCCGTAGCTTCGTTTAGCGGCCTGTGAAGCGGCCATTGGTTTGCTTAATGATACACCGTCACCTGCGCAAAGTGGAAAGTCACGCTCGTGCCGGATGGATGCTAAGCTGCCGAGCTAGTTGACAAGCTAACCACGGCACTCGCTGTTGGGGCCAGCATTGTAAAAAAAAAATATATATATAATATATTGATCATATTAAATTAATTTTAAAAATGATTTTAAAAAAATAATAAAACAAATCATACAATTAATACACACACACACACATATATATATATATATATATATCTTCAGATGAAGATAATCCTGTACAAGCGTGTATTATAACTGTTTTATTTTTATAAGTGCTATAAAAATGAATTACTTATTTATTACACTTTCTTGAATTAATATGTAGATATAATTTAATATGAAACTTATGTATTTGTTAAGCGGCCTTAGATCCCTGAAAGGTGCTATTTAAATTGAAGTCCTTATTATGTTATTATTGTTATTGTTGTTGTTCTAAAACTGTGTATAACATATATATGTACAACCTGTATATAGCATTTAAGGTCAACGTTAAATTTTATTACAGTTTTTTGAATTATAATTTTGAAATGTTATTTCTTAAGTAAGTAGTGTATAAATAAAAGCTATACTCATTATTATTAGTAATAGTAGTCGTAGTAGTAGAGGTCGTGTATAATATTCACACATTTACAGTGTGTAAGATAACAAACTTCAAAAAGATATACTGCATCCAATTTTAATAATGTAATCCAATATAGTAGAAATATGTCATACAAATTGACTACATTTGTAAATATAATACAAATTAAATTGCAGGCTAAAAAATAGAAAATCCAGGAAAAAATGTGTTTTGACCAATCACATTGTTTGTCATACATCAAATTGTTTAGAAATTCCAAAATATACTTGATATTTATTATACATGTCAACATCTAAGTCTAGGCCATAAAATAACAGGAAATTGGCCAACAGCGTACATTTGTGTATTTTCTTTCCCCATTGGTTTTCAACGGAACCTTCAGTTATCACATGACTACTGTTTTGCTGTAACTTTGAATTCACCAGTCACGTCTCAGCGTTTATCCAGTATATGCAAATGTGTTCGCCGCTGTCGAAATGGAGCGACGGTGCTGATTCCTCCCTCGTGTGTCGCACCCGCAGAGCTCTGGATCTTTGGGCTGGCGCTCCTGCTGGGTAGTCCTCCACGACGGCGTGCTGTCCTGGTACTCCAAACGGTAGGTGGGGTCTCTGACCTTGCTCGCCTTTTGATTAGAAAGATGACCGCGAGGGGGCAAAGAAGTTGGAGAATCAGTCTCGCATAAAGAACACGAAAGCGATACTTGGGTAAAAATAACTGAAAATAACTTTGGTGGCAGTTAAAGTCACCTTGTCGAAACGTGCCCGAGTAAAAAGTCTGGGTGTAAGTCATTAAAAGAACGTGCGTTGTATATCAAAAGTCCACACACCCCTGTTCAAAATACCAGATTTTCGAGATGTCAAAAATAAGACCCATGTAAATCAGTCCAACATCTTTACCACCATTAATGTGACCTATAACCTGTACAAGTTAAAATAACCAGGTGACATAACGTGGTAGCACAAGTGTGCACACCCTCTCATAACTGTGGACGTGGCTGTGTTCCGAATTTAAACAATCACATTCAAAGTCATCTTAAATGGGAGTTAGCACAAACCTGCCTCAGATTAACCCCAAATAATGCTCAGTTGTTCTAGTAGGCTTTTCCTAACATTAGCTAGCACAGCCTGGCCATCGTCTTAACCATATGCTTAAACAAGCCCATAATAACTAAGCAGAAGAGTACAGCGCTAATGTAATGTGTCCAATCACAAGTCTGACAAACTAAAACTCAAGACTTGAACGCACGCGCGTTTTAGAATAAACTCCGTAACCGCTCGCTCTCAAGAGAAAAGGAGCGAGGCGAGATGACCAAACTGGGAAGAATACATGACCGATTGCGGCATGCGCTAACAAGTGTGCTTTGTTGTCGCTGCGTGCCGCCTGCTGCTCAAGGTCTGACGCCGCTGCCAACGTCAGGAGGCAAGGATCAAAGTCCCTCACTCACGCTCAGTGTCTGGTGAGAACCGATGCGCTTCACGCTCCCTTTTAACTGCTAAGATTTTTTGGGGTGCTCCAATTAGGCTTTCAAACCAGGGTTATGATTTCAGCTTTCCGATTCGGGTTTTAAGCCTGGGTTAGCGTTTCAAACTCGGGCTAGAATTTCAAATTAGGGTTTCAAGTAAGCGTTAGGGAGTCAAATAAGGGCTAGGGTTTCAAACAATTATCAGGGTTTCAGGGCAGGGGTGGGGTTTCACAGTAAGGTATCAAATTAAAGGTTTCAAATATGGGTTAGGGTTTTAAATGAAAGTTTCAAGCCACATATAGGGTTGAAAATTAGGGTTTCAAACTACGGTTAGGCTTTCAAAGTAGGATTTCAGAGTACGGTTTTAACTATGGTTTCAAATCAGGGTTAGGGTTTTAAACAATGGCTTCCTGCCTTGGTCAGCATTTCAAATTAGGGACTCAAACAGTGATTAGGGTTTCAAATTAGAGCTTCCAGCCGGGGTTAGGATTTCATAGTTGGGTTTCACGTTGGGATTGCAAGACTGGTTTAAGGTTTGAAAGAAAGATTATGGTTTCAAAGTAGGGTTTCACACAATCTTGAGGGTCGCAGTCCAGGATTAGGGTTTCATAGTAGGGGTTTAAACAAGGGTTAGGGTTTCAAAGGATGGTTTCAAGTCATAGATACGCTTTCATGGTAACATTTCAAAGTAACAGTTGAAATCTGAATTGAAAATATCATATTTTATATATTTATGCACACGTACGTAGGGTTCATTTTTATGTCATTTGTTCAATAACGGTAAAGACGTAGCTCACTGAATTTATTTTGAACAAAATCTATTCTATTGATATGAGTGTTTGAATTATTAGCAGTTGTTATCCATCAAAAGCTCAAAATTGTTTCTCATGAAAAAAAAAAATATATATATATATATATATATATATATATATATATTCTAAAATAATATTTTTCAAACTTTTGATGCCAAAATGTCTTTACAGTTAGGGGTCCGAAATGAATTTTCATGATTTGCAAAATGTTTTCTGAAGATTCTGATTACACTTTTGGATGTTATATCAGATTGTTCTCCTATTACTTAATATACTTAATTTTCAAAGCATTTATTTGTAATTTTTTGGGGTTCTTTTACAAACGGTCCGTCCTTGTCGCTCGACGAGAGAGCCTCATTATGTTGTTGCAATACACCAGAGGGATCTGTGAGCTGCAGTGCCAGCATGAGGCAGCCATTTTGCATTCACACCATAGCAGACGGCAAAATAAATGATTATTAATAATTGTTATTTCTGAGATACGGATGAATCCGTATGAATTTGTGCAACTCACGCGATTTTTATGAAGCTGTTCATGTCTTTACCGTTATACACTTTTGTCTTTACTGTTATAAAAAGATAAAAATAATTTGGGCCCCCAACATTCGCACTGTCAATAAGGATTGCCTAAAATTTGAAATCATCAATAACATTTTGAAAATAGGACATTAAGTGTGGCTGTTTCAGCAAAACCAAGGCAGCATAAACTTTTGTTTTTCTCTCTTTACCATTATTGACCATTTTTATCTAATAATTCCAATGTCTTTTTTCTGCTCTTTTCGTCCCCCACTTGATCTTCTTTTTTTTCCTCCTTGGTGTTGAAGAGCCGATCGAAAGATTGCTGCATCTTCACCCTAACGTGTTACGATGACAGCGTCCATTACTTCAAAGTCTCGGCCAAAGAGGAGCCCGAGGCGACAAGAAAAGTACGCTTTGATGATTTGACGCTTGTGAGATAATCTCCGTCCCGCACGATCAATATTGATATTTTTTGTCAGTACCGGGTTGCCGAATTAAAAAGTCACATCTGCGCTCGCTCAAGCAAATATGACCCAAATCACTTCACATTTGCCCCATTTTCTACTGTGACATTTGTCTGAAGGAAAAAGGCAACGGCTGCCTTGTTTGTCATTGTTTGTACACTGCTATTAACACCTTTGGGTTCACTCGGAGGGCCGTTTATGACTCTGAACGCATATAAATGTATGATTGGCTCTTGTTATTACATATACAAAACAAATTGATGGATAGCTAGTTTCGAAATCAGAAGCCAGCAAAACATTGTTTGTAATATACGTTAATACGTTGTTATTATTAGTGAGGACAATTTGCAAATGTGGTGTTTGTATCAAAAAAAACAAAAAAAAAAGCTGACACACTTCGTGGGCCACATAAAATGACTTGGTGGGCCAGATCTGGCCCCCAGACCCTGAGTTTGACATCAGTGGGTTAGAGCTTCAAGACGGGGTCAGAGTTTCAAAGTAAAATAGAGTTAGGGTTTTAAGACAGGGTAACGGATTCAAATTAGGGTTTCAAGACTGGGTTTGAGTTTGAAATGACAGGGTTAGGTTTTAAATGTGGGTTTCAAACAAGGGTTTCAAAATATGGTTTCAAACCTGGGTTAGCGTTTCAAATTAGGGTTTCAAG